>NC_080670.1:2796530-3096530 GCF_030247195.1 Topomyia yanbarensis | reverse complement strand
AATTTCCAGTTCCTCTGCTAAAGTCGTAACGCTAAATTTCCTAATCCTAATTAATTCCCAGATCCGAATGATGAATTAACAGTTCCCTGTACCAGTTCCATATTCCCAGCTCTCAATTCCGAGTTCCGAATTCCCAATTCCTAATAGCTGAATTTGAATTCCCATTTGTTGAATCGTTAGTTCCCAATTTAATCCGTCATTTACAGTTTGTCATTCCCGGTTCTAAATGCCCAGTTCTCGGTTTCCAATTCCTAGTTCCCAATTTCCAGTACCAGATTCTGGTAAAACGAATGCTAAAGGTAAAACATAAATGGAGATAAGCGCGAAATCGAATTGAAAGTCAAGACAGGTTTAATAACTAATACCTCAACTCAAAGTCCAGTAAAAGGATTAAACTCAGCTACATACATACATTTCCACTTCCATTTTCCCTGTTCAGATCCGCGAATTCCAGTTCTCAATTTCTTATTCCCGATTCCTAGCTACCTATTTATAGTTTTCAGTTCCCATTCCCAGCTTTCAGATCATTTTTAGTTTTCTATTCTTAACTTCGGGTTCCTAATCGGTTTACAATCTCCAGATCTTAATAGCCAGTTTCCAATTCCCTAAGTTCTAAGTTCTAATTCTAATTCTAATTACCCGATTCCCAGTTCATAATTCTTTAGTCTAAATTTGCCACTCGTAATTCCCAATTTCCGATTTCCAAATTCCTATTTCCAGATCTCAATGCCCTGTTGCCATTTCTCAAAATTCCTATATTTCGGTTCTTAAATAGCGATTCCCAATTTTCTGGTTCCAATTTCAAATTTCGAATCCCTGATTACCAATTTCCTGTTCATAATTTTTCCAGTTCTCAATTCAAAATTCTAAAATGCAATTTCCAATTCCTAATTTCGGGTTCCCAATTTCCAACATCCAGCTTATCAATTCCTGACTCCCACTGCTCAGATCCCAATTGTCTTGACATTTTCCAATTCTTAATTTTTAGTTCCCAGTAACAAAATCTTAATTCTCAATTTAGTTTAAAATTTTCAATTCTTAATTTCCGATTCCTTGTTCTTAGTCCCCAATTCTCGATTTCCAGTTTTCAATTCCCAATTCTAAATTTACAATTTTCATGTCCCAATTTCCAATTGCTAATCCCGATTTGCAATTCAAAATCCCAATTCAGAATATCTCAATCCTAATTCCCAGCTTCGAATTCACAACTCCCAATTCGAAATTGTAAATTTTCAATTCTTAATTCCCGAATCCCGATTCTCAATTATCTGCTATTAGCTAGATGCCCAGTTCCCAATTTTCCTGATGCAAAAAAATTAAAAAAAAAACGTTAATGGGGCTGAGCGTAAAATCTAATTGAAAATCAAAGGACGCGTATTATAATTTTGACATCATAACTCGAAGTATAGTCAAACGTTCTTAATTAAAAAAATACATCAACATATACGTAAATGTAGCCTGAATTTTGAACTATGACAACTGAAGTCCATTCACCAGTGATGAAAATCAGAAGTCAGATTTCATCATTTAAAAAAATTCATACACCTACCTGTCTTCGAATCGCAGATACCAGTTCCAATGTACAGTTTCCGCTCCCCAAGACCCAATTTCCAGTTCCCAATACAATTTCATAATCCCTGTTTCGCAATTTCCAGTTCTCAATTCCTCATTCCCAGTTCCCAATCTCCAACTTTTTATTTCTTGTTTATAGTTTTCAGATCAATTAATAATTTCGAATTCCTAATTTCAGATGCCTAATTAGCAGCTCTCAGTTTACAATTTCAACTTTTCAGTTCTCAATTCTCAGTTCCCAATTCCCGATTCCTGATTATCTATACCTAAATTCTAATACACAGTTCTAAATTTCAAATTCCCTATTCGATATTCCAAATCCCCAATTCCATTTCCCAGATCCCAATTCTCTGTTCCCAGTTTCAATTTTTGAAATACGATTCTTAATTATTGGTTTCCAATTTTCAGTTCCTGATTCCGGATGCCCTGATTCTCTGATATTTATTTTCTATTCACAGTGCTGTATCCTCAATTTTAAGCTCCCAATTCAGAATTCCAAATTTCCAATTCATAATGTACGACTCTTAATTCCTGGTTCCCACTTTACAATTTCCTATTTCTCAATTCCTGACTCCCAATTCGTAGTTCCCAATTCCAAATTCTCGATTTACAAATTTCTATTTTCGAATACCGCTGCAGAGAAGAACAAAAATCGTAGAATAAAACATTTAAGATTAAAATGTTTTTAATCACCCAAAGAATATCGATTTGAAAAAAAGACATTTAAGTAGTGAGAATGTGTCGGACATGATACACCAGAAATATCACACATTGGACTCAATTTTGACCCTAGCATGATATAGTGCAACCGATGCCAAATGGCAGTCTCGGAAATAAGCCATATTCCACGAGAAGAGTTCACCAGCATATTGGGTATTAAACTTCATGGGCTCCGTGCAAAACGCAAGGGCGAATATTTCGGTTGATTATATGGAAATTCAAGCGCTTATCGCAGTAACAAATCCAACCCTACAAATCCCCATTTTTTTGCACAGCCTACTACGGAACCTCCGGCTTGATTCCGCATCCTCGCGCCCAATCACTACCTCTGTGTCGTCTTGGTTACCATCACCACTCACAGCACACGCAAGATTTATCATTTCCTTCGGCACCCGAATAAGAATCACGACTTTTCGCTTGATTAAATTCCTTGCCTTTGTCGTTCGACAAAAGTTGCTCTCTCTCTCACTCACTCATCAGCGTTAATAAATATCGTCATCAATTCGGGCGGACTCAAATGAAGCGAGTGCCATTTGTTATGTGCTCTGAAACAACAACAACAACAACAGCAGCAAAACTAGGTACAATGAATAAACTACACAGTTTTGCTTCATCGCTACCATTCTCCCTGCCTCGTCTGTCGTCTGTTGAGATGAAAAAATAATTCGTTCCATTTTCGTCGTTGTGGTTGAAGCCAGTCAGCCAGCCCCTGGCAAAGTCTTTCTGTGCTCCGTCTCGGTTTCGGTCTCCGTTCGAGTTGGTTATCCCATGAATAATATGCATAGAATTTAGAACAAAGGGTCTCTCTTCTGGTCGGATCAGCTGCTTCGTAGCACGATTTAAATGCTATGCGCTAGTATATATACCAGAAGTGGCGACTTTTGTTGTTGATTGTAATTACATTTACACATTGGCTCTATAACAAAACTGCTTAAAAGATTGCTAACATATCATGAAAAGAGCAGAAGTCCAAGTTGACTACCCTGCGCTTCAGTGGAAAAAGAATGAAAGGAAGCGAACCAATTACAAAATTAACAAAAACAATTTCAGTCCAACAAAAAAAACATAATCAACACCAACTCAGTTGCTTACAGGCCTACTGTGCCAAGTTTTCTGAATTACACAAAGAAACCTACTGCAATAAAGTGACAATCCAAGCAATTTTTCTGCTGAAAGAAACGACAACTATAGACCTTGCATCCTAGCTAAAGCGACACAAATAGGACGAAAAATCCGTTTTCCTCGACCTTCCTCGTCAGCAGGTCACATTTTTCACGGATGAACCAACTTCAATATCCCGCAAAAATGAAAATAGTTGAGATGCCTCTGTGCGCGTTCGTGCTACTCCGATGCTCAATCGCGTGCACTCCCGTGCGGCGCAAACGGAAAAGTGGTAGGCGGCGTGCTCCATGCCAAGCGGGTAAATTTTTCGCGTTTATTGGAATTTTGTCACGTCGTCGTTCCAGCGTCTGTGTGTGGAGCAGAGCGGTGTTCGTTTCTACTTGCGCCCCTAAAGACAAAGGTTGCTTAGATGAAAGCGAGAATTTTTCAGCGAAGAATAAAGACTTTACTTGACAGTCTCTTGAAGACACACCTGATGGCAAATATGGCAGCTTGAGTGGCTGTCGATGTAACTTTTTTCAATATACATAAATATCCAGTGGGTCTGGCACTCGTAAATTTTAACAAAGCTAGACGTCAAATGACTTTCACATCCACTCAATGTCAAAAGCATTACGGATGAGAGCAGTAAGGGTTGACCTGACTGAATAAACTAACATGGACTCCGTTTTCGAAACGTTGAAGATGCATCCGTTCTTTGTTTGAACGTACTGATCAAAAGTTCGCAATCCCAATTCGATAGATGAAGTAAATTTTCCAAATTTCATCCACCCACATTTGCATTTCCAGCAAGGAAGATGCTTTTGAAAACGAACGGAAGAATCTCTAACCCAGTTTCAGTCACCGTACATTCCAATCACACCTCCAGGAGAGCCTGATTGTAAAGAAGAACCTAATGCACCTTCCCTCAGGGCTGCAGTTTATTCCATTTTCTTCTGACGGCACTAAACTGGCAGCAGCCTGAAAGTAACTCTCTATTCAGTCACTGCACCGCGCACTACACTGTAGGGGGACGTGACAGAACTTCCGTTCACAGGGCATTACGGCAGGGCTGAAAAAATAAATCATTGTCAAATCACTCCAAAAGTGGTAATATTTGGTAAGAATGAAACTAAATCAAGTCAAATAAACTATAAAAACAGTCGTGAAATATTTAAACTTTTATGACAAAAAAAAACGAATTATGGCAACCCTGCCGGCGAACAAACTGCACTCACTCACAGCCAGCCGGAATATAATAATAATATGAATCATTTAGTTAATGCAATTTCAACTTGGCGCTGCAGTCACGTGCTGCGAAAGTTGCCATCATTCCAAATGGGGGAAGAAAGCAGGAATGAATGTGGCATAGCATGCCATGCCAGGGCGATCCTCTGTTGGCGATTCCGTTCCGTGCCGTGGTTACTGCTGTGCTGTCCCCTGTAGGGAATTTGTTGCGTGTGTGGGCGGGCGGCTGCGTCCTCGTCACAGAGCACCATTCGATGGATGGATACATACTTTGTTCGAGAGTGAAGCTTCGTTTCGGGACAAAATGGGGAAAATGAAAAAGAAAGGTCGTAAAAGAAGTAGGTTATGTGCGCTTAAGACCTTGAGCCTTTCCGGGACCACTTCCAGGGATGCTCTTCTCACATGGGACTATTTTTTATGGCAGTTGTCCACCCGTCTCTCGATTGCTTCGATTCGTCGTGGGTGTGCGGGGTAGCCTTTTCTTACTCGGCTTACTTTGTTTGATGTAGTTTTTGAAAGGGCTGTGTAATATGGAGCTTGATTCCGTAGTAGGTTGCTTTTAAATCTCATAAGCTTTATTGTTAACTTTCAGTGATTTTTCCTTTCCAAAGTGAGATAATCTCTTCTATTTTCTGTTAAGTAAATAAAACTAAAAGAACCAATTTTTGAAATCAGCTTTGTCGAAGACAGCAGATCTCTTTTCAAGTAATCGGAAATCGGAAACTGAAAATTAAGAATTTGGAATTTGGAAACTGTAAATTGGGATCATGGAACATAGAATTAAGATGGGGAATTAGGAGTTGAGAATCAGTAATTGGGGGTCGGAAATTGGGAACCGAGCATTGAAAATTGGGTATGGGGAGCTAAAAAGTGGGAATGGTGATTTTAAATTAAAAATTTGGAATTGGGAACTAAGAATATACGATTGGGATCTGTTAGTTTGAGATCAAGAATTGGGGTAGGGGAATAAGAAATTGGGCATCGGGAGCACAAATACAAAAATAAATACAAACTATTGGGATCTGAGAAATGGGAATTTTGAATTGGGAAATGTGAATCTGCAATGAGATATTTTCAAGTACTGGATTCTGCGTGCAGAAAATTGTGCACTGATGGTTAAGAAATAAGAGTTGGAAACAGGGATTTTTAAATAAGAATTGAGATCTACGAATTGGAAATTGTGAATCGAAAATAAGGATCTGGGAATTATAAACTACGAATTAGGAATCAGAATTTAATAATTGAAAATTGGGAAGTGGGAGCTGGAAGCATGAAATTTGCTAATTGGGAAATATGAGTTAGAAACACGGAACTGGGAATTTTAATTTAGGAATGAGGAATTCCATATTTACGCAAAGTTTTGTCTGAGTGGAGGGAACTGATTCCAATTAGTAATTCATAATTTTCAGGTCCATAGTTCCATATCATGATTTCTAGTTCCTGATTCGCAGTTTCCAATTTCTAATTCTGTATTCCCAATTCTCAATTCCTAATTTACTTCTTTCGATGCTCAATTCCTACACGCCGATCTCCAATACACTGTTCCCAGTAGCTTATTACCTGCTTCCAGTTCTAATGTAGAATTTTCAATTCTCGGTTTCCATCTGCCAGATCCCTATTTACAGTTCCTCAATCTTAATACCCGATTTTCAGATTTTAGCTCTCAGCTCCCAAATTTCCGTTTCCAATTCACAGTTCTCAATGTGACACTTCCGATTAATAATTGTCAATACCTAACTCGAATCTCTCAGTTCCAAAGATCGTGTGCCCAGTCCCCGATTTCCTACTCTTGATTTTCGAATCCTAGATCCTTATTTTGGAATCTGAAATGAGGATTCCTAGTTCCCAGCTCTCAGTTACTATTTTCCAATCCATTATTTCTAAATTGCAATTACCAGCTACCAATCCCCGGTTCCCAGTTGCGAAACCTCGAATTCCAATATCCAACGCCCAGTTATCAGCCTCCGGTTTCTAACACTCTGCTCTCAATTCTTAATTCACAGTCCCTGGTTCCTAATTCACAGTTCATAATTCCACAACCCCAATTCTGAATTCCATTATAAATATACCTAATGCCTACTGCACAGTCCTTATCTTTTAATTCACAGCTCCTAGTCCTCATTTTCAAGTGCCGAATTCCCTATTGCTAACTGCAGGTTCTGAATTTCTGATTTTTAGATTCTAATATCCAGATCCTAATTCCTTGCTCACAGATTCCGATTCCAAAATTTCACTTTTCAATTTACAGTTTCAAATTTTCAGTTTCCATAATTCCGCATTCTCGGTTTCATGCTTCCTGTTTCCAATTTGCAATTCCTAATTCACTGTTTTCCAAATCAAAATTCCAGATTTTCAAGTTGTAATTTGTTGTTCCTGATTCTCAGTTTGCGTTCCTAACCAAAAATTCCTAGATCTCAAATTTCCACCCAAAATTGCCAATTCCTAAATCCCAGTTCCGAAATTCCAATTTTCAGTATCCTAATCCCCACTTTCCAAATTGCTCTGGTAGCCGTTTTCAATTTCCAATTTACAGTTCTTAATTAATTATTCCCAGGTATCCGTTCCCAATTCTTACTCCGTAATTTCCAATTTTCAGTTCCCAAATTACAACTCTAAATTTCCAATTTTCTATTACCAATTTAAAAATGCCAGTTTGCAATCCGTAGTTCACAATTCCCAATTCACAGTTGCGGCCAGTTTCCGATTCCCAATTTCCAGTTTTCAATACCCAGTTTGTATTAAAAACAAATAAACAGATATTTGTTGTCATTATTCTTGTTTTGTCAACCAAAAATAGACCAAGAGGCAGATAAAAACAGACCTTCGCTTTAATTGCAACTTGGGATAAGAAATAAGAGTTAGGAACACGGAACTGAGAACTGAGGGAACTGACCATTGAGGTCTGAGAATTAGGAATCGGGATCTGAAAATTCAGAATTTTGGGATTGTAATTAGGACTTAGGAACTGAAATTGTAAATTAGGAATTGCAAGCTAGGAATCGGGTATCGAGATTTCAAAATTAAGCATCGAGAACTGGGAATAAGAAACTGGGCATAAGAAACTGGGAATCGAGAAGTAGGAACTGGGAACTGCGATCACTGAATTGAGATGTGGGAATTCAGAATTTGGAATTGTGATTTGGGAATCGGGATTTAGGAATTGGAAGCAAGGAATCGGGACATGAAAATTAGCAATTGAAATTTGGTGATTTGCTCTCGGGATGTCAAAATTCAGAAGTTGGGGATTGTTAATAGGAATCGGGAACTAAAAATTGTATCTTGCGAAATCAGATATCAGGAATCGAAATTAAAGAATTGACGATGGGAACTGGGAACAAGAAGCTTGACATTACGAACTGGGAGATTTGTGAATTGTGAGCTAGAAACTGGGAATAAAAAATGGGAATGAATATTTTGAGCCTAAAATTGTGAATTAGGAACATAAAATTGAAAATACGAACTAAGAATTGGAGACAGCTGGGAATGTTGAGCAGTGAACTGGGAATTTGAAACTGAGAACTTCGACCATTGCACTGGTCTCCGGGAAAAGGAAATAAGGAATAGGGAATCAGGAGTCAGGACTTGAGAATTGAGGATTTAGGATTGAGAATTGAGGTTTGGAAACTGGTTCTGAAAATTGGAAACTGGGAGGATGGAACCGTAAATTGTGATTTAGGTAATGGGAGCGGCGAATTGGAAAATGGTGATTTGAATTTTTGAAAATTGGGATTACTAAACAAAAATTCGAAGTCCACAATTAGGGATTGGGAATTGGGAACATGCAAATGAAGCCACAGAAGAAGCTGGGAATTAGGTACAAGGAACTTAAAACTTCATTAGGATTCCGAAATTAAATATATCTATCGGGGAATGGAGAACTGGGAATTTGGAATTAGGAACTATGAATTAAGAACTACAAGCAGGAAATTTGAAACGGGAATTTTGGGATAGGATATTAGAAATCGGGATTTTGCAATTTTAAACCGGGGATTGGTTGCTGAGAATTAGAGATTCGAAACAGACGATTGGGAAATGGAAGCTGGCAGCTGGGTAATGGAAACTGGGAATTACGAATTTCGATCTGGGAGTCGGAAAATGCTAGTTGTAGGTTTGATATTGGGAAATGGGAATTGGAGGCAGAGATTTAGGAATTAAGAAATGGGAATCTTTTGATCGGAATTGAAAATTAGGAATTGGAAATTGAAAGATGGAAATTAGGAATTGAAATTCGGTTTCTGGGAAATTAGAAACTATTTCCCTGTTCTCTAAATAAAAAATAGGACTAAAGAATCGGAAACCTACCGCTGACAATTGGTAATTATAAAATTTGAAAGTGGGAACTTGGAAAATAGAATTGGGATTTTCGAACTGTAAACTGTACATTAGGAAATTGGAAACTAGGAATTTGAATTAGGAATTGGAAATTAGATATTGTAATTTGGTATTTGGGAACTGGGATCTGGGAATTTGCAACAAGCAACGAAAAATTAAGATTCAATGATTAGGAATTGGTCATCGGGAACTAGTAATTGAAGACTGGAAGCTGTAAATAGGGCATCGGGAATTGATAATTGGGTAATAGGTTCTGGAAACTAGAAATTGGGACCTTGATACTGGTAACTCTGAAATGGGAATTGGGAATTTTCGATGTGAGATTTGAAAATTAGGAATTAGGAATTTCGATCTGAGATTCTCGGACAGGGAATTGGGATTAGGAATTAGGAACTTGGTATTTTAGAATATTAATCGACAATTAAGGGTAGTTTTGAGTTGAAGTTAGTAAACGGGAGCTAGAATTCGGGTTTGATACTGGGTGTTGGGAATTTGAAGCTAGAATTTAAGACTTGGAAACTGGGAATTGTGAACTGGCATTTGGAAGCCCGAAGTTGGAAACTGGGAATTGATGATTGGGAATTCGAAATTGAGAACTGTTAATGAAGAATTGTTATTTAGAAACAGGATATTGGGATCTGGAAAATTGAAATTAATTATGGGAAAGTGATATTGGGAATTAAGAATTTGGTTACAGTAACTGAAAATTGGGAACTGGGAGCTAGGAATTGTGAACTAGGAAACGTGATTTTCGATTCAAGAAATAGGATCCGGACTATGGGGCTTGGAAATCGAGGATTGGAAATCGGAAACTGGGAACACGGTCTGTGGAACCGGAAGCTTGTTGGGAATCTGGATGTAGATTGGTAAATTGGAAACTTTAAATTGTGAATCGTGAAATGGGGATTGCGAATGGGGAGCTGATAATTGGGAACTGGGAGCCTGGAATTATGAATAGGAAGTTGAGGATTGAGTCTGAAAAATTGGGATTGAAAATCGGAGATTTGAATAGGGAACGGTAAATCGATAGTTGAAAATTTTGCTAAAGGAACTGGGGGCTGGGAACATTGAGTTGGGGATCGGAAATTAGGAATTGGGTGGTGAATTTTCAATTAAGAATGGGGAATAGGCAATTTGAATTCGAAACTGGGAAACACGAACTAGATAGCGAAATGTAAATTGTAACCTGACACATTTTTATTGGGAACTGGGAATAAGAAAACGCGAAATGAGAATTGGGATTTGGGAACTAGGATTTTTTTGCTTTTCAGCATATGACTTTAGCCTTCGAACTTTTTTTAATTTACTACTTGTGATTGGGATTGTAGTTTGAATTTTCGATTATTTTATCGTACCTTTTGAATTTATTGTGATTTTGCGCTTATCTCTATTGACTTCTTACTTCTCGGTAGAGTGTTTTTCGATCATCAGAATATCTCATTAACTGCACCAGATTGAAGCAAATATAGGATTGGAAAAACCACTTGTGTTTACAACTAATCGACGGACCTTCTTACGACATTCAGCAAGCAAAAAAAAACAGTTGTTTGTTGATGAAACACGTAGTAAGTTAATGCATAGCAAAATGTTATATTTCTCAGTACTAGTAATTTAAAATAATTTAAAACCAATAATTTAAGATCTGATACATAAAAACATCTGATTTACTGTAAATGTGGAATATATCCAAAAACATTTCCAAACACGAAGCTATCACTTCACTCAGACAAAACTTTGCGTATATCCCTCGCATAGATACTTGGTTACCCCACCCCCGCATGGTTAAGTAAACCTGAAATAACTCGTTCCGTTTCGATCTAATGTTTGTTTTCAATTTTTTTGCATCATTCTGATTCTGATCTTTCAACTCAAATGATTTATCTAAACGTTCCTTCCCATTATTACGATATAACCTCAAATGTTACGCCGCACAACAACCACCCTAATTACTTTCCCCGTTTTGCTGGTAGTTGGTCATTCATCTCGCCAGCATCGAATTCGTAGGGGGGACGTCAAAACGCACAACATAAAAGCGTGTGTTGAAGAATGAATGTCTTGTGTTTGTTTTTTTTACCACCACTCGCCCCATACTCCAAGCCGGCCATCGTCGTCATGTTCGAGACTCTGTATAAATAAAAGTGCCTGGTCGGGTTTCCTGTTTCACCCCTCAAACCCGAGTGTGTCGTTATTTGGTTTCGGTATCAACTGCCGGCGTCGAAGACGGGTAGGGGAGTAGAGGGGACCGAACAGCAACCACCGCCGGCTATTAATAAACTTAATCTACTGAAATTATGTGCTCAGGTTTTTTTTGACGTGATGGCCACTATGGATACTGGCATAGCTGTTAATTGGTTTATCGATTTTTTTTTGTTGGTTGGAAATGGATTCATCCGGTGAAAAATTTACATGGTCATTCCACTTTTATAACAATAAAAGCATTTTTAAATTGTTTCTTCCGCAAGTTTTTCACTACCTCTATTGTGTTTGGAACTCATAGATTTTCCAGTCTTTTGAAAGGTCACTAAACTGAACACTAGAATCAAATAAATCCCGAAAAAAAAACTATGCCAGAGTCGTGAAATGTAAACAACCACATAGCGGCTATATCATACAGTCATAGCCGGAACTGTGAAAAAACGGCCTACTTCGTCGCAGGATGCGAAATGTGGAACCATACTAGTTTGTTGTACCAGTTGTTACAGTAGTGCATGAAAAAAATATTTTGCATGAATTTAGTCCCCTATTACTAAAAGTACATTTAAATTTCAGGACCATGATAATATTTATTGTACGTATCGGATCCATGATTACATAAAATTGAAACATGTATCAGTACCATTGACGCTATAATCTTATTAGCAATTAGCCTAACTGTGTAGACCTTTTCTAAACTGCAAAAATATAACTTAAAAAAAACATTCCAGTTCGGAACAGGTTTGCTTGCGCTATTCAACAGCAAATGCGAGGCATGACATTTTTTCTCTCGGTTTTTTGCTCTAACACCGACGGAAAAATGCATTCTCACTAATTAAAAGTGATACGGAAGGGAAAATTTGTGCAATTTAAAGCAAGATGTGCACATGAAAGTGCAGTAGAAGTACTCCGAGTAGAGCAGGTGCAGTAAGGTACGTGGCTGGCACCAGCGACACCTGTTTGTGTACGTTTCCCGACCACGCGCACTGGTTTTAGTTGATTTTCCTAGTATTTACAGGGGAGATGGTAATCGGAAAATGCTTTTCAATTTGGTAAAAGGTTGTATAGGAGGATAGGTGCTAAAGCATGATTGGAATCTGTTATTTGCTCATATTTGGTTACTTGAGAGTGCCTTTCTCCCAATTAGCTTTAAAATCTGTGAAATTTATAGCCCAATGTGTAATGGTTATAATCTGATAACTGAAAAACAAAGAGGACTAGGATATTGATATTGCACTAAGACTTGAAAAAATCAGCGATTCGATTATTCCACGTTTCAAGCAACAATGTCCCAGTTCATGAAACGGGTTTTCCATGATATTAACTAGGGACTGGGAAGAGATCGAAGTAAGTGGAACACTCCTAGCCCCCTCAAGATCCGTCCGTTCGATGAGTGATGGCGAAGAAACCTTTACCCTTAAAGATAACTCACCACTTTGCGTTGTGATTTAGCATATCTTATTGTCTGAATTTTTCTGTTTGGTTTTCCAATCTTCTTCACTACCTACCCTGGAGCAATAATTTACCAGATGAAAAGAGAAGGAGCTATGCAGCAAAATTGGGTTCTGTCTGTTTTAGTTTTTTTTTCCATTTCAAGACGATCCATTTCAGAAAGGGTGTTTTTTCTTCCTCTCTTTGTACGGTTATGATTGATGTGAGAGGTTAATTGTTGGAATCATTAGGAGCGGATTTGAATGGAAATTTATGAAATATGAAATTCTAGTCCAAATGCCGCCAGGGTGTGTCCTAGACACTACCCATTCTTCTTTATTGCTCATGCGAGAGAAACAAAGATGCTTTTATTGCTCAGTGTCAGTTGCTAAGAAAATCGTTGGTCTCATCAGAGCCTGACACTAACTTAGAGACAGGACTAAGCTAGCGCCGAATTGACGCTAGCTCCAAAAAACGAAAACATTATTTGTGTGTCTGAGCAAACTCCTAGTCCTGCGTGATGTCCTACAAGAAAAGGAGTTCTGCTTAAGCTGATGAGTTAATGAAATCGAAACTGATGAGACGAAGTGGGAACGCAAATTGCATAACTAATTTAGTTATAGGTTTTGCGCTATCCACGCGCAAAAAAGGTTTTAAATAATTTTCTCTTCAGTGGAATAAAAAAATACAAGGGGTGAGTCGCTTAGAAAAATATGCCATACACACTGTATCAGCTGCGATAACACATTACAAGAATACGATTCACAGTAATACACGACCATTTCACTCGTTATCATGTGTGGAACATTGAGGCACACTTCTGTCAACTCAAATACAGTCAACAAAGCGCAGTTGAATGATCATAGCAAACATTGCTTTTGGACGAGAAGTTAACTAGCTGACTCAAAACAGCAGAGTAATCAGTAAATTTTTATACTGATATCTTGGAAAAGTGTCATTTCTTTGTTAATTTTCAGCGAACTATTTACCAAGTCGCTGCAAACAATTGTAGCTTTGACTGAAATCTTAGCGAAAAATGAATTCGCCGAGTGTCGGCTGTTCAAATCTCGGTAAAATTTACAAACATTCTGAGATTCGGTAGAAAAAAAGCGTTTGACCAAATAAAAGGATTGGGATTTGTTTCGGTTAATTTTGGAGTTAGCCTCTCCAGTAAATCATCAACTACAAAACAAAATGTAACGAAAACGGAAGATATGAAAAACAGCAGGATAAACTAGAACGGGACTACTTCATGTATAGGCAATCTAATACTCGACCTAATCTTTTAAATAATTTAATAAATAGGAGAAGGAAAGCGTCAGTAGCGATAAGTCTTTTATGAAGGACTACCGCGTCTACATATCCACTCACAAAGTTGAGATCAACGGTGTGTTCGTCACTGATTCGTGAATCGTGATCGTAAGTGGCTCTACTGAAGTACTGGAGCGGCTGTTTCAAGGATCCCTTGCACCAGTGAGGGAAGATTTTAAATGGCAATCACACTGACCGAGACAAAATTTACGTTTCATTCCGTCTTTTTCGACAATGATCGTCTGCCTGTTCGGCTGTTTGCAACGCAATAAATACAAGCTAATGGGTCAATGCAGGAATAAGGCTCGGTGACAATTGCGCAAAGAAAAGTGTGCCTATTTGCATGCTGAAAAGTGTGTCTATTTTTAACCAGAAAAATGAGCATAAAGTTGAAATCTTAACAATAACGATAGCCTTGCGTTTATATTTATATTTTTTGTGAATCATGCCAATCGTGCATTATGGCTAACGCCCATTATGCCTACCGTACTTATGCCCAACGTACTTATGACTAACGTATTTATGCCTAACGTCGCGCACCCGTTTTCGGTTGCATTCGTTCCTGTAATCTTCACAATTGTGGCCATTGTGAAGGACGATTAACCTTTGATGCCACATGAACAAGTCGCTTGCAACTACTGCTAAATCTCATTATTTCCCTCATCTTTTTCGGGCTTTTTGTTTACTGTAAGTCTTGATGTTGTTCCTCTTTTTAGTATTTTACTGTGTCCTAAGTTAATGTTAAACTTTTGAGAAATCGCGAACGAAAAGTGTCTTGTTCGATGTCAAGAGGCATACGTCTACATTTTCTTTTTTCTACGGTCTACGGAATCGTTCATGAGTCGTACTATTGGGAAATCATCACTGGTATTGGTTTCTCCAAACTTTTGTGTTCGATAGACTTCAAACACTTCATGGAATTGGCACGTTCACGCATCGCTAAGCAGAATTAATCTACGAACCGTATCAGCAACTCGACCCATGATTACAAGATGATTCGCTTTTTGACAGCTGTTGGGCATGTTTTCAAAATACGCGCGTGTTAATGCGATGGATGCGAAATCATCAGTTTTCATCCAGTTGTAGAGCAGGAACTACAACAAACAGGTGTCCACTTTATAAAAAGAACGGTTCTTAAGCTCCATCAGAGATGAACATACTAACGCAGCGGTTCTCAACCTTTCTCGTACCATGGACCCCTTAGAAATTATCCTGGGTTGCTGCGGACCCCCTCGAATAAACATCGATTTTGTATGCTATCAATATGTAATTTTCAGTTTGTTAGGAAACAAGACTTGAAATTTCAATCTGCGCTTGAAAATTATTTTCTTTATTATTATTATTTTCTTCGCGGACTCCCAGCAACGACTTCACGGCCCCCTAGGGGTCCGCGGACCCCAGGTTGGGAATCACTGTACTAACGCATCGGACAACCGTGATTGACACCATTCTACACCAGTTTGGACGCAACGCGGGTGGTGTCGTGAATGCCGTCAAATAGGAGTTAAATCTGCTACTTTAAACTGCAGCTATTTTAAAACAAAATTTGTCTCGGGTTCGAATTTTTCAATTTTAAAATTCTCGGGTTCGGTTTAGGTTTGGATTTTAAAATTTTTAAATTTTCATGTTCCGGACGGGTTCGAGTTCGAACCCAACCTTCTCTAGAGGAGACTGCAAATATCACGGTACGGTATGTTTTCTCGATGATAATTGATCTAGCTTGAAATAATTTGAAGTTTTGCAGTTCAAATTTTTGTGTCGTGCAACTCAATCACGTTCGTTATTTTTAATAAGCACGACAACCAATTTGTAAATTAAGGACACAAGACCAAACTTGAACTTAATTTGGATATTTGTGATTCTTATTCATCTGTGCCTTTCTTCCCGGGACATCATGCCGGGCATACCAGTTGCTTCAGGCGTTATGTATGTCGTATGACTTGTTTGGATATAGTGTCTAACTAGTGCTAAGTTGGGTACTAATTTCAAAGCATCGTCTAACTTCGCCCCAAGTTGCTACTAGTTACTGACGAGATGAATTCGGAACACAAAAATCCAACTTAATTTGGATAAAAATTGACCTCGCCTGCTCGGATGGAAGCAAAAAGCACACTGAGTATCGTGATCATTGCCTTTGATAGTTAGCTTGGAATCCAGATAGCTGACTCGTCTCTTTGGTGTCGGTGATAAACAATCAGTGCGCACAAAGACCGATGGAAACAAATGTAAAAATCCTTTCGGACACGGAATATTTTTAAATATGAATTGATCCAAAGCCAAACCTCAAACCATCGAGGATATTACCAAACTGAATGCCGGAGGATCATAAAAATGTACGGAGAGTGTTCAAAACATCACATTATTGCTGTTACTGGTAAGGAGAGTTTCCACTTAACCACCAACGACAACGGCCTAAGGTAGATCAATATCGTCGCAGTCAGAAGTGCTATATATATCACGAAATGTTATTCAGAACCTCACCTGGAAATGGCCAAACGGCAAAATACGTCCCCTAATCGGAGGGTCGATATTACTCTGATGTCATCAAAGTCAGGACTTTCTGAGAATCGAACGTCAGCTCTGTCCCTGTTCTAGAGGTCGTGTGGGATTCGCCCAAGACCACACTAGAACCCGAATGCTTGCAGCGGTTACGCGTCAAACAGGGAACGATGTGATCAGCTACATCGATGTAAGAGGTGAGAGTGCGACGAAAATATACTCGCGGAGACAGCGGAAATGGTTGCCATGAACGACGCGTGAAAGTTTTATAAAAGATCAACAACACGAGATGTTTTTATCGTACGGACCAACAATTAGCGACAGCTCAGTCTGTTTCCAGCCACCAACGACACTGGTCACATTCAAAGCAGTTGCCCATCGCGTTCGTGTAGTTTGAGAAATCCTATACATAGAATGTACTTTTAATGTCATAGTGAGCATTTTGTAGATCGAGATGTCTTAGCCTAAGTACAATAAGTTCACCTACAGGCGTTGCATCCGTTCACCGCTTGCATTGTTTACAGTAACAACATGAAATACTTTTTTCAACATGATAACGTTATGGTGAAGATCCGCGACAATGTTGAGGAAGGTGCAGTCAACGAAAGACTATAGGATTTGTCTCCTGGTATACTAGATACGACTAGCGTACTCACCATCAATTTATATGGTTTTCCAGGTAGCGTACGATTCAGTGAAACGAAACGTATTAGGCAGAAACACTTCAACATGGCTTTCCAATTAAACTGATCATGTCATACTGCTGGATGACTAAAAATTTAAGGCAGCATAACCGGAGAGACATCTCACGTTAGATCGATTGAAGCGATTGCAGTGCAAATCTACGCAATTATTGCCGTGACGATCTGTCATCGCTGGTGGTTCAGCATCCACGTCTTCTAAACGCAGAACATACAGCATTCGAATTGCTTCACCAAAAATATATTGTTAATTTATCTACTCGTATCTAACATATCTTTTTAATGTAAGTAATAACTAATCTCAAAAGCAGGTATTTTCGTGTTATTTTAGTCCCAGACTACTCTCCTTTTCACGACTAGCGAAAGTAAATAAAATAAACTGGATCAGAAGCGAACCCCTACACTAGCAGAAATATTGACAATTAACCAGGTATTGACGAATATATTGAAGGTATCTCCACGAGCAACGAGCTGAAGGCGTTGTATATTACAGTGCTAATTTCAGAGAAATAATTCGCGTGTGTTGCACGTGGAGGATTCTAGGAAAAAGGATCATTCAAGGTTGAATAAGTTGCTGTCGAGTTAGTTTCAACTGAAAATATTGTTGCTTCAGAATTTAAATGAGATTGACATATTGAATCACTCTTGTAAACATTTCTATTGACAATTCTTTTGTCTCACTTCAAACCGAACATAATCTACAGCAACGTAAATGATAACAGTACTCTTCTGAATCAATTATGCAAATCTCGCTCGATGGCGCGTAAAAACCCTATCTCGTTCACGCGGAATAGCGAGAACACTCATAGTAGTCCATGCTCTTCATGCATCAACACTCGCCTGTGCTCTTCAATGCATTTCTCGCTTGCGAGATAACAACAGCTCACCAGGTCCTCCAGTATTCGCGAGAAAAGCTTCCTGGCATTGCGCTGCATACCTGCTAGATGAAAGCTCGGGGTTTCTCGCGAGCATTCCCGCTCGAGATTTTGCTTCCCACTGGCGCGAACGATAAAGAACGCTAGGCATGCTGTTCGTGCACGCCCGCAAACGAACGGGCTTGCATGCTGTCAGTATTTCGAGCGCAACCTGCCGTGCCATACAATGACCGGATTTAGGGTTGCTTTACCGCAGATTTTTCAGAACCAGTGCCAATTTCCCACTACGACAGGAACAAATCCTTCCGTGGCGGACGATTTGCGAAGCTTTCTGCTGGATGGATTTATTTAACGGCGGTGATTTGTCGAATTTGATAACCACCCATAAATTGATTCGCTTTCTCTCACGAAGCCATGAGTACACGTCCACTGTTCTAGCAGCTAGTATTTTATCTGTGCGACCTTCGGCAAAGTCAGCTTCAGAACCTAGTTGCGAGCGATAAATTATTGGTTCTCCGTGCGTTAGTAAGCAATTTTTGATGTGGCCTTCATTTCGACAATCACTGATTTGCGCGCTGGGCGCCGTGTATCCTGATGCCAGCGAAATAGGAGTCCAATGCTACGTGGGGTGGTGGATGGTAACCGCAAAGAAGTTACAATCAAAGCAAGCTAGTTGCGTGGTCTGAATTTGTAATTACAATCTTTGGTCAGTGCTGCTTAATTTTCGTTTGTGTGGCGTAAAGTGTAAGTCGAAAATCGAAAATTTACCACTGGTTAAATATAAAAAAATTGAGCGAGAATGTGAACGAGTCACGGACGGTAGTTTTTTTCTTCTTCGTCGCACCTGCGACTAACGGCTTAATTAATTCGTTAGTCGAGTTCAGACGACAACAAGTGTGCTCCGTGGATGATCGGTAATGGTCGATTCGTTCTGTGACTAACGGGGGTAAATACCTAACGAGAAATTCATTGTTGATGAGGATGCCAAAGGGCGTAATGATTTACGCCGTTTCGGCTTGAAGCTAAAAATGACTCGACATCAACTTATTCAACCTTAAAGGATCGTTTTCCTGGAATCTTCCACGTGCAGCACACGCGAATTATTTCTCTGAAATTAGCACTGAAATATAAAACGCCTTCAGCTCGTTGCTCGTGGAGATGCCTTTCAATTTATCCGCGCATTTGCAATCCAAGCGACTCTCTTTCCTTTCGGTCACGTTGCGGACAGAACGTTACTTCTCTGATCCGGTGGTCTGGAAGTGCGCGGAACCCGAAGGAAAAGTCCGGAATGAGGAAAAGTTTCCAATTTTCGTCACCGAACAAAGCGGAAAGTTTGCAGCAAGATTTTGCGGATTTTTTCCTGTCCCTTTCACGTCCGCATTCTTCACCCGGAAGAGGGGCAAAGTTTAGCTCGTCATTCGGCGCTTTTTCCCATTTGAAGGATGGCCGGACGGGTGGTCTGCCATGACACAAGGCGAGGACATTTTGTTTAATTTGTGATGGCTCGGTGGCCGTTAAATAAAGAAAAGTGTCTCTGCACGAGGGTGAAATAAAGTGTCCTTTTTAAGCTAGCGAAATAGAAGTAAAGTTTGAAAATTTCAGTGGCTTTCGTGTGCTTGTTATGGGCGCCGAAAATATTACTTCTGAAATTGAACAAATTAGGTACAAACTGGTGAAACGAATTGTAACTTTCAGGGAGTAACAAGAAAAAATTAATAGGAAGCGAACTTTTTATGGTACTATAATAATTAACATAAACAACTTTTCACTGTTTTTTACATGCACAATTCGCAGTGTACGACGCTTACGATTGCACACAATACAACTTGCATGCAAGTCTCCTTTTGCATTTCGTGGCTAGACATGAGATAAAAAACAACCCCCATATTGAGCTGAAATCAAGCAATGGAAATTAAATGGATTTAGGAGATATCAGCAAAGTTCGTCAATTTTGACAGGTCATTACATTTAATAAGAATTAATATTCGATGGAATGCGCTCCTCGTGTCACTAGAATCTTTGATCCTAACTCCGTTAAAGGTGCCATCATCCTTCATCAGCTTCCACGAGAAAAATTTCGCCCCGTTTATTTTTGCATTTCCACGAAGGTCACATGACAAATCGTTTTTATTCCCTGCGAGAAAATCCTCCTCCCCCCTCCACCCTTCAGCCGACGTCGCACTACCGACAAAAAAGTCGCGTTCAGCACCATTGAATAATAAAAATAAATTTTCATGAAGCTAATAAAAATTGCACACATGATGGAATATGGAATAACTTACCCTTACTTGCGAGTGGATGGAGGAAAGCAAGGCACCGAAGCAAAAACAAATATGCTGCCATTATAAATTCCCTTTTATACACACACGCACACATATCTAATGCCGTTTCCATTTTTTTTCCCACCTTTCCCTTTTCCAGGTACAACTCAAAGCTCGCCCTGCTAGCACTGCCGAGTGTCATCTTTGAGCCCCGTTTTCGCGGCTCGGTTCGCAACTTGGTGTACTCCGACCAGCCCGGAGTGTCCCCCAGGAGGCAAGAGATGCGCCAACCGCGGGACATTAAGGTGAGTGAGATGCGGTGTTCGGAATCCGGGGAAACTCGATTGCTAATGAAAACATGGATTAAAAAAAACGTTTTAATGAGTATAAGAAATAACAAGGGTCTTAGAGTGCTGCCTTGCAGTAGCTTAAAGTTTTTTCAACATCATGAGGCTTGTATCGACCGTTTTTCGTGCGATAAATTTCTAATTTTTATCAACATCTAACTCCATCCGATTAGCATATCAAGCAGCGTTAAACTTTGTCTAATTTATCATGACCTCACTAAGAATAGGCTTGAACTCCCACACACACACCCACAGGATCCGAAAACATTCCAAGCGACAGCGGAGGTATGATTTATTGGCTATAAATTCTTCTCTGTTGTGTTGACTGCATAAACGCGACGTTCCACCTACTCAAGCCGTCTGCTGTCAGTAACCTTGAAAGTCTGTGGGACAAAGTAGCAGTCATCTTTCCACCCGCAGATTCACCGCCACGTGGTAGTCATTTTTTTCGAATCTTCCACTGATATTATAGTTACCTTTACGGGTTTCATACCTTCAGCTGTCATCTTTCCATTTCGATGCGATGTACCGCCTCTTTCGAATCGGAACCGAAGCTTTTGATATGAGTAGGAGGAAGGTTCAACAGTAGACAATAGGACACGTTTTACGCAGCACTAGGGGGCATCAGTTGGAGTTTGTCAGCTTTTCCAAATCCCCACGTTGAATGGCAGTTAAGGGGTGTCACGTTCCACCTGGAATTGTGCTTCACACTACGATAAATAATGTCTACTGGCAGAGGCGGCTGCATCAAAAGGTATCTTTTGGTATGGTGAATCAACTGTCAACGCTGCCATGGACTGAGGAAAGTTCAAAAGGCGAAGCCTACTAAGATTTCTGTTGGGGGTTCCCTTCCAAAGTTCTGTTCATTTTGAGCAGTATAATTTGCCTGAATGCTCTTCATTAAAATCTAATTCCAACCCATAAAAGAGCATGTTTTCATAATTAGAATAATCTCACATTCCTGTTCTGTGTAAGGTTCAACAGCCGTCGCCCGGTTCTGATGAATTGACGAACGAAGATTATTTTTTCGAGAGCTCCCACTCGCTTCTTGCCCAACTAGCAAATAAATTGCATATATTGCAACCGGATAGCATAAACAGGACGCTGGTCAACTGGCTGGTACCATGGCAATCAAACTGAAACGATGAAAAGCACCCGGTTCTGCATATTTTGGGCCTACTGAGATGAGGGGTTTTTCCATAACCTTGAACTCACCTGCCGTCTAGTCGAAGGATGTGGCTGTAGGTAGGCGTTGCTGGAAAAGAGAAAAAAGGGCTTATGGTTTCCATTCAGTGGTTACTGAAGCGGGACCCTACACGAGCGGGAATATTGACAATAAATCAAATATCGTTCAATATATTTATGGGTTAAAGGCGTGTTGAAAATATTAATTTTATTGAATTCAAATAGTATCAACGTATTGAAGCAGCCCTACCAATATATTTAATAAAGAAAAGTATTGGCGTGTGTAGGGTACATTTAACACGTAACTTGTTTAGTCTTATTACATTTATGTGCAATCTCGTAGTACTATCGGAATCAAAACATAAGGATAGTGATAACGAAATAGAAAACAGTTGCAAAAATCGATTGTTACGATTGATTGAGTTATCAGAAAACAGCGCTGAAGTTGCAAACAAGAAATTGGGCAACAACGGAAAGTAGATCTAACAAAAATACACAATAACAAAATCATACAATAGTAAAATAATGAAAGAACACGAGAACAAAATAACATCAGCAAAATAATAAAATGAGATAAAAAAATAACAGTAGCAAAACAACAAAATAAGAACATAAAATAAAACAAACAACAAAAAACAAAATACCAAAATAACATATCAACAAATCAGCAAAATATAAATCCAACATATACCAAATAATCTTATAACATAATTACAAAATAGCAAAATAACAAAAGAGCAAAACAACCAAATAACAAAATACTAAAATAGCAAAGTAACAAAGGAACAAAATAACAAATGAAAAAATTACAAAATATCAAAATAATAAAAACAAAATAACAAAATAGAAAAATTATAGAATCAAAAAAGAAAAAAAATTAAAAATAAAAAAATTAAAAAATTAAAGAAATTCCAATTAACAAAATAAAATAAAAAATAACATTTCAAATTTTAAATACAAATTAACAAAATAACAATATAACAAAACAGCAAAATAAAAGTAACACAAGAAAATAACAAAAAAAGCAACATGACAAAATAATAAATAACAAAATAACACAACAGCGTAATAACAATATATCAAAATAACAAAAACTGAATAACAAAATCATCAAATAACCGAATAACAAAACAAAGAAGTTCAAAATTTCAAAATTGTAGAATTTCAAAATTTTAGAACTACTTTTGGAATTGTGAATATTTAGACATTATTTCTTTAAAATTAAAATTCTAGACCTAGAGCTTTCGAACCTCAAGATTTTAGAATTTTAGATTTTGTATAATTATAAAACTGAAGATTGTTAGAATTATAGGATTTTGGAATTTTATAACTGGTGAATTTTTACTTTGAATGGTACTTAACTTCTGGCTCTAGAGCTTCAGAGCTTTAAAATTTTGGATCCTTTGAATATTAAAACTGTAGTTTTATAAGCATAGGATTTTAGAAAATCATAGCTTTAGAACATTAGAACTTAAAAATGGACTTAAACTAGCTCAAAAGCTTTAGGTCTTTGGTACATTAGAAATATAGAATGTTAAAAAAAGAATCTAGCGCTAAAGATATCGAAGTTCTACATTTTAGTATTTTGAACTTCAGAGTGGTAGAGCTTTGATTTTCGACTTGTAGAACTTTAGAATATTAGATCATGTAAATGTTCTAAAATTCTAACTAGTTTTGTAACTTTAGAATTTTAAAACTGTTGAATTTAAGAACTCGAATTTTAGTTGCACTGAACCTCACAATTTTAGAACTGTATAATTTCAGAACCGTAAGCTTTAGAACTATGGAAGAACTTCAGATTTTCGGCGTTTTAAAACTGTAAAATGTTCGAACTATTGAATTTTAAAATATTAGAACTGAGTAGTTGTTAGCTTTAGCACGTTATAGATTTAAAGCTATACGTATACGAGGCGACAGGACACACGCCACACATACGCATTTTGTTCTAACTATTCCAACGCGGTAACATCAACAGCGTTGGAATAGATAGAACAGAATCCATAGCGAATATTTTTCGTGGCGTGTGTCCTATCGCCTCGTGTGCAAACAGCTTAAAACATCCAGTTTCAGAATATTACTACAAAAGAATTCGTAATACTTCAAAGTATATTTTATCACATTAAAACTATTGATCATTAAGTTGTTCTAAAATTACAGTTCCAACAAAAGAAAATATCTAGATAAATAAATAGCTAAATAACCAAATAACTGAGCAACTAAAATACTAAATAACTAATAACTAATAACTAATAAATAAATGACTAAATAACTAAATAACTAAATAACTAAATAACTAAATAACTAATAACTAATAACTAATAACTAATAACTAATAACTAATAACTAATAACTAATAACTAATAACTAATAACTAATAACTAATAACTAATAACTAATAACTAATAACTAATAACTAATAACTAATAACTAATAACTAATAACTAATAACTAATAACTAATAACTAATAACTAATAACTAATAACTAATAACTAATAACTAATAACTAATAACTAATAACTAATAACTAATAACTAATAACTAATAACTAATAACTAATAACTAATAACTAATAACTAATAACTAATAACTAATAACTAATAACTAATAACTAATAACTAATAACTAATAACTAATAACTAATAACTAATAACTAATAACTAATAACTAATAACTAATAACTAATAACTAATAACTAATAACTAATAACTAATAACTAATAACTAATAACTAATAACTAATAACTAATAACTAATAACTAATAACTAATAACTAATAACTAATAACTAATAACTAATAACTAATAACTAATAACTAATAACTAATAACTAATAACTAATAACTAATAACTAATAACTAATAACTAATAACTAATAACTAATAACTAATAACTAATAACTAATAACTAATAACTAATAACTAATAACTAATAACTAATAACTAATAACTAATAACTAATAACTAATAACTAATAACTAATAACTAATAACTAATAACTAATAACTAATAACTAATAACTAATAACTAATAACTAATAACTAATAACTAATAACTAATAACTAATAACTAATAACTAATAACTAATAACTAATAACTAATAACTAATAACTAATAACTAATAACTAATAACTAATAACTAATAACTAATAACTAATAACTAATAACTAATAACTAATAACTAATAACTAATAACTAATAACTAATAACTAATAACTAATAACTAATAACTAATAACTAATAACTAATAACTAATAACTAATAACTAATAACTAATAACTAATAACTAATAACTAATAACTAATAACTAATAACTAATAACTAATAACTAATAACTAATAACTAATAACTAATAACTAATAACTAATAACTAATAACTAATAACTAATAACTAATAACTAATAACTAATAGCTAATATCTAATAACTAAATAACTAAATAACTAAATAACTAAATAACTAATAACTAATAACTAATAACTAATAACTAATAACTAATAACTAATAACTAATAACTAATAACTAATAGCTAATATCTAATAACTAAATAACTAAATAACTAAATAACTAATAACTAATAACTAATAACTAATGACTAATAACTAATAACTAATAACTAATAACTAATAACTAATAACTAATAACTAATAACTAATAACTAATAACTAATAACTAATAACTAATAACTAATAACTAATAACTAATAACTAATAACTAATAACTAATAACTAATAACTAATAACTAATAACTAATAACTAATAACTAATAACTAATAACTAATAACTAATAACTAATAACTAATAACTAATAACTAATAACTAATAACTAATAACTAATAACTAATAACTAATAACTAATAACTAATAACTAATAACTAATAACTAATAACTAATAACTAATAACTAATAACTAATAGCTAATAACTAATAACTAATAACTAATAACTAATAACTAATAACTAATAACTAATAACTAATAACTAATAACTAATAACTAATAACTAATAACTAATAACTAATAACTAATAACTAATAACTAATAACTAATAACTAATAACTAATAGCTAATAACTAATAACTAATAACTAATAACTAATAACTAATAACTAATAACTAATAACTAATAACTAATAACTAATAACTAATAACTAATAACTAATAACTAATAACTAATAACTAATAACTAATAACTAATAACTAATAACTAATAACTAATAACTAATAACTAATAACTAATAACTAATAACTAATAGCTAATATCTAATAACTAAATAACTAAATAACTAAATAACTAATAACTAATAACTAATAACTAATAACTAATAACTAATAACTAATAACTAATAACTAATAACTAATAACTAATAACTAATAACTAATAACTAATAACTAATAACTAATAACTAATAACTAATAACTAATAACTAATAACTAATAACTAATAACTAATAACTAATAACTAATAACTAATAACTAATAACTAATAACTAATAACTAATAACTAATAACTAATAACTAATAACTAATAACTAATAACTAATAACTAATAACTAATAACTAATAACTAATAACTAATAACTAATAACTAATAACTAATAACTAATAACTAATAACTAATAACTAATAACTAATAACTAATAACTAATAACTAATAACTAATAACTAATAACTAATAACTAATAACTAATAACTAATAACTAATAACTAATAACTAATAACTAATAACTAATAACTAATAACTAATAACTAATAACTAATAACTAATAACTAATAACTAATAACTAATAACTAATAACTAATAACTAATAACTAATAACTAATAACTAATAACTAATAACTAATAACTAATAACTAATAACTAATAACTAATAACTAATAACTAATAACTAATAACTAATAACTAATAACTAATAACTAATAACTAATAACTAATAACTAATAACTAATAACTAATAACTAATAACTAATAACTAATAACTAATAACTAATAACTAATAGCTAATATCTAATAACTAAATAACTAAATAACTAAATAACTAATAACTAATAACTAATAACTAATAACTAATAACTAATAACTAATAACTAATAACTAATAACTAATAACTAATAACTAATAACTAATAGCTAATATCTAATAACTAAATAACTAAATAACTAAATAACTAATAACTAATAACTAATAACTAATAACTAATAACTAATAACTAATAACTAATAACTAATAACTAATAACTAATAACTAATAACTAATAACTAATAACTAATAACTAATAACTAATAACTAATAACTAATAACTAATAACTAATAACTAATAACTAATAACTAATAACTAATAACTAATAACTAATAACTAATAACTAATAACTAATAACTAATAACTAATAGCTAATAACTAATAACTAATAACTAATAACTAATAACTAATAACTAATAACTAATAACTAATAACTAATAACTAATAACTAATAACTAATAACTAATAACTAATAACTAATAACTAATAACTAATAACTAATAACTAATAACTAATAACTAATAACTAATAACTAATAACTAATAACTAATAACTAATAACTAATAACTAATAACTAATAACTAATAACTAATAACTAATAACTAATAGCTAATATCTAATAACTAAATAACTAAATAACTAAATAACTAATAACTAATAACTAATAACTAATAACTAATAACTAATAACTAATAACTAATAACTAATAACTAATAACTAATAACTAATAGCTAATATCTAATAACTAAATAACTAAATAACTAAATAACTAATAACTAATAACTAATAACTAATAACTAATAACTAATAACTAATAACTAATAACTAATAACTAATAACTAATAACTAATAACTAATAACTAATAACTAATAACTAATAACTAATAACTAATAACTAATAACTAATAACTAATAACTAATAACTAATAACTAATAACTAATAACTAATAACTAATAACTAATAACTAATAACTAATAACTAATAACTAATAACTAATAGCTAATAACTAATAACTAATAACTAATAACTAATAACTAATAACTAATAACTAATAACTAATAACTAATAACTAATAACTAATAACTAATAACTAATAACTAATAACTAATAACTAATAACTAATAACTAATAACTAATAACTAATAACTAATAACTAATAACTAATAACTAATAACTAATAACTAATAACTAATAACTAATAACTAATAACTAATAACTAATAACTAATAACTAATAACTAATAGCTAATATCTAATAACTAAATAACTAAATAACTAAATAACTAATAACTAATAACTAATAACTAATAACTAATAACTAATAACTAATAACTAATAACTAATAACTAATAACTAATAACTAATAACTAATAACTAATAACTAATAACTAATAACTAATAACTAATAACTAATAACTAATAACTAATAACTAATAACTAATAACTAATAACTAATAACTAATAACTAATAACTAATAACTAATAACTAATAACTAATAACTAATAACTAATAACTAATAACTAATAACTAATAACTAATAACTAATAACTAATAACTAATAACTAATAACTAATAACTAATAACTAATAACTAATAACTAATAACTAATAACTAATAACTAATAACTAATAACTAATAACTAATAACTAATAACTAATAACTAATAACTAATAACTAATAACTAATAACTAATAACTAATAACTAATAACTAATAACTAATAACTAATAACTAATAACTAATAACTAATAACTAATAACTAATAACTAATAACTAATAACTAATAACTAATAACTAATAACTAATAACTAATAACTAATAACTAATAACTAATAACTAATAACTAATAACTAATAACTAATAACTAATAACTAATAACTAATAACTAATAACTAATAACTAATAACTAATAACTAATAACTAATAACTAATAACTAATAACTAATAACTAATAACTAATAACTAATAACTAATAACTAATAACTAATAACTAATAACTAATAACTAATAACTAATAACTAATAACTAATAACTAATAACTAATAACTAATAACTAATAACTAATAACTAATAGCTAATATCTAATAACTAAATAACTAAATAACTAAATAACTAATAACTAATAACTAATAACTAATAACTAATAACTAATAACTAATAACTAATAACTAATAACTAATAACTAATAGCTAATATCTAATAACTAAATAACTAAATAACTAAATAACTAATAACTAATAACTAATAACTAATAACTAATAACTAATAACTAATAACTAATAACTAATAACTAATAACTAATAACTAATAACTAATAACTAATAACTAATAACTAATAACTAATAACTAATAACTAATAACTAATAACTAATAACTAATAACTAATAACTAATAACTAATAACTAATAACTAATAACTAATAACTAATAACTAATAACTAATAACTAATAACTAATAACTAATAACTAATAACTAATAACTAATAACTAATAACTAATAACTAATAACTAATAACTAATAACTAATAGCTAATAACTAATAACTAATAACTAATAACTAATAACTAATAACTAATAACTAATAACTAATAACTAATAACTAATAACTAATAACTAATAACTAATAACTAATAACTAATAACTAATAACTAATAACTAATAACTAATAACTAATAACTAATAACTAATAACTAATAACTAATAACTAATAGCTAATATCTAATAACTAAATAACTAAATAACTAAATAACTAATAACTAATAACTAATAACTAATAACTAATAACTAATAGCTAATATCTAAATAACTAAATAACTAAATAACTAAATAACTAATAACTAATAACCAATAACTAATAACTAATAACTAATAACTAATAACTAATAACTAATAACTAATAACTAATAACTAATAACTAATAACTAATAACTAATAACTAATAACTAATAACTAATAACTAATAACTAATAACTAATAACTAATAACTAATAACTAATAACTAATAACTAATAACTAATAACTAATAACTAATAACTAATAACTAATAACTAATAACTAATAACTAATAACTAATAACTAATAACTAATAACTAATAACTAATAACTAATAACTAATAACTAATAACTAATAACTAATAACTAATAACTAATAACTAATAACTAATAACTAATAACTAATAACTAATAACTAATAACTAATAACTAATAACTAATAACTAATAACTAATAACTAATAACTAATAACTAATAACTAATAACTAATAACTAATAACTAATAACTAATAACTAATAACTAATAACTAATAACTAATAACTAATAACTAATAACTAATAACTAATAACTAATAACTAATAACTAATAACTAATAACTAATAACTAATAACTAATAACTAATAACTAATAACTAATAACTAATAACTAATAACTAATAACTAATAACTAATAACTAATAACTAATAACTAATAACTAATAACTAATAACTAATAACTAATAACTAATAACTAATAACTAATAACTAATAACTAATAACTAATAACTAATAACTAATAACTAATAACTAATAACTAATAACTAATAACTAATAACTAATAACTAATAACTAATAACTAATAACTAATAACTAATAACTAATAACTAATAACTAATAACTAATAACTAATAACTAATAACTAATAACTAATAACTAATAACTAATAACTAATAACTAATAACTAATAACTAATAACTAATAACTAATAACTAATAACTAATAACTAATAACTAATAACTAATAACTAATAACTAATAACTAATAACTAATAACTAATAACTAATAACTAATAACTAATAGCTAATAACTAATAACTAATAACTAATAACTAATAACTAATAACTAATAACTAATAACTAATAACTAATAACTAATAACTAATAACTAATAACTAATAACTAATAACTAATAACTAATAACTAATAACTAATAACTAATAACTAATAACTAATAACTAATAACTAATAACTAATAACTAATAACTAATAACTAATAACTAATAACTAATAACTAATAACTAATAACTAATAACTAATAACTAATAACTAATAACTAATAACTAATAACTAATAACTAATAACTAATAACTAATAACTAATAACTAATAACTAATAACTAATAACTAATAACTAATAACTAATAACTAATAACTAATAACTAATAACTAATAACTAATAACTAATAACTAATAACTAATAACTAATAACTAATAACTAATAACTAATAACTAATAACTAATAACTAATAGCTAATATCTAATAACTAAATAACTAAATAACTAAATAACTAAATAACTAATAACTAATAACTAATAACTAATAACTAATAACTAATAACTAATAACTAATAACTAATAACTAATAACTAATAACTAATAACTAATAACTAATAACTAATAACTAATAACTAATAACTAATAACTAATAACTAATAACTAATAACTAATAACTAATAACTAATAACTAATAACTAATAACTAATAGCTAATATCTAATAACTAAATAACTAAATAACTAAATAACTAAATAACTAATAACTAATAACTAATAACTAATAACTAATAACTAATAACTAATAACTAATAACTAATAACTAATAACTAATAACTAATAACTAATAACTAATAACTAATAGCTAATATCTAATAACTAAATAACTAAATAACTAAATAACTAATAACTAATAACTAATAACTAATAACTAATAACTAATAACTAATAACTAATAACTAATAACTAATAACTAATAACTAATAACTAATAACTAATAACTAATAACTAATAACTAATAACTAATAACTAATAACTAATAACTAATAACTAATAACTAATAACTAATAACTAATAACTAATAACTAATAACTAATAACTAATAACTAATAACTAATAACTAATAACTAATAGCTAATATCTAATAACTAAATAACTAAATAACTAAATAACTAATAACTAATAACTAATAACTAATAGCTAATAACTAACAACTAATAACTAATAACTAATAGCTAATAACTAAATAACTAAATAACTAAATAACTAAATAACTAATAACTAATAACTAATAACTAATAACTAATAACTAATAACTAATAACTAATAACTAATAACTAATAACTAATAACTAACAGCTAATATCTAATAACTAAATAACTAAATAACTAAATATTAAAAAAAAAGTTTAAACTTTCAGAATTTTAGAAGCTTAGAACTATGATTTTGGAATTGTAGAGCTTTACAACATTAGTTCTTTAATTCAAAATTCTCGCCATAGAGCTTTAGAACTGTGCAATTTTAGAACATTGGAATTTTAGATCCTTAGAATTATAGAACTATAATATTGTAGTTTTGGAACTGAATACTTTGAATAGTTCTAAAACTCGAGCTCTAGAGCTTTAATACTTTTAAGTTTTAGAGCTTGTGAATTTTAGAACTGCAGAGTTTTAGAACTATATGATTTTGGAAACTTCCAATGTTCCAATACTCTATGTCAGGAGCTTGAAACTTCAAAATTATAGAAAAATAAATTTTACAACTTTGGAAGATAAGAATGAGATAAGAGCTCTAGGATGTTGAAACTATAGAATTTTAGAACACTGGAACATTATATATTAGAACTGTTCAGATATTCTATAAACATTCGTACATGAGAAATTTTAAAACTTAATGGCTTTAGTATATTAGCACATCAAAATATAGATCATTGAAATATTCTAACATTCTAGTTCTAAAGTTTTAGAACTATAGAATGTAAGAACTTGAAAAATTTGGGACATTAGAACTTTAGTATGATTTAAAATTATAGTTCCAGAGCATTATTACTTTGCAATTTTAGAACTATAGAGCTTTAGATCTTTGAGATTTTAGAACTTTGAAATTTTAGAATTTTAAACCCATAGAAATATAGAACTGTATTATTTTTAAACTATAAGATGTTAAAGTTTCAGAGCTGAAAAACATTTTTTCAAAAACGTTCGAATTTTTGTATTTCAAAGCTTCCGAATTTTAAAGCTTTTGCTCAAAAGCTTTGGAGATTCATTATTTTAGAACCATAAATTTTAAAACGTTGGAACATAAGAATTTTACTACTTCTCAATTTTAGAGCTAGAGAGTTTTAGAACTCTGTAGCATAAGAATCTTGGAACATTAGAACTTTAGAACTGTAGAATATTAAATTTATGGAATGGTAAGATTTTTGAACCGAAAAGTTTTTTAACTTTAAACCATCAGAAATTTATAACATTCGTGTAAAAGAATTTTTAAATCATAGTATTTAGGTTCATCAAAACCATAAATCATTAAAATGTTCGAAAACTCTTGTCCTAGAGCTTTACAATTATAGAATTTAAAAATTTTCCAAGCTTTGGAGTTTTACAGCTTTATGAATTTTGATCTTTGTGTTAGAATTTTAGAAATTCAAAACAATAAGACATTGTAAATTTGGTATGTTCTAAACTTATAGCTCGAGGGCCTTGATACTTTGCAATTGTAAAACTTTAGAGCTGTAGAACTATACAATTTTTGTGCTTTGAAATTTTAATTTTTTTTAAACAAACTTTGTGGGATCATCCATAAATTATGTAACCTTTTTTGGACGTGAGTAACATATAGCGGAGAAGGAGTAAACTAGAATGTGACGTAGCATGTTTTAATGAACAATAAAAAAATTAAAAATAATTCGTTATGTATTAGGGGAGGGGGTATAAAGAACTTCGTGACAATTTGTGACATAAGAAGAGGGGACGGTGAACAATTTTTGTGTATTTAAATCTGTGCGACAGTTTCCCGATGCATGCGGAAGTCTGCTGCAGTTTTTGTACCGAAACATATGCAAAAATGGCACGTAACAATCTGATTCACATAGGTACACAGAGTATTCTGAGCATAGGGAGTATGGAAAGTACTGAATTTTCCCCCCACGAACTCTGCTATCATTGCTCGAAAAGGTTTTACAAGTCTCATTTGTAACAGATTCCACCTCTCGGTATTGCAATACGAATGTTTAAAACGAATCTTCTGTAGTGAACATGGATAGATCGCCTACTTCGATTGTGTTATTGTTAAAGTTACCGGTGATCGAGGCCTAAGCGCCTTTGTGTTACAACTATTTCGGCGAACACATACTCTAAAAAGTGTACCAGAAAAATTGACAACCTAGGACTCTCCAACTGAGCCGTCAATATGAAGTACCATCTCCATTCGATGTCAGCTATTGGGACACGACGAAATATCGGCTTCGTGACTGTATGAACGTTCAGGTCGGAATGCTTAAAAGACAGCATTTGTAACTTTGACCTGACCGGATTATTTGCTGCTATGATGATCTCAATTGTTCGTTTCCGTTTCGTGTTGATAGTATACGGAATCAGTAAAGGTTAGGTTATGAACCCAAGAAATTGTTTGGATGTGTTTAACCGCCGATGGCTAAATTATGTTCCGATGTTTGAAGACTTTATTTTCAAAATCTCGTAAAATTGTTGCATTTAACAGTCAAATTCTATACGTCACTCCAGTTACCAACGTATCGTATCGCAATTTGACGCGCGTCAAACGAGGATCCAGACTTTCGCATTTTTTGTGTATTTTTTCATATAATCCCTAAAACTAGGTTAATTAACTTTCCGTTAGTTTAGTCCAATCCTACTACAACCTATTCGTAGCTGTTTAGCCTTCATTTAGAATTCAATTTTAACGGGTATATTTCAAACAATAAAAACCCCTTTAACAAAATTAGTTTGCACCTATACCTACTCAAATCCCAGCAGCTTTATGTCCGACAATTTTTTTTCAAGCGCAAGGCTTCTCGCTCGTAAAACTTTCCAGCATAGATGAAGCAATCCAAGGTTCGAGAAAAGTTTCGTCGTCTCATTTTTCCTTCCTACTTTCGCATTTGGCTTTGATGCAACATTACAGTTGTGTGTACTACTGTTGGCTGGAATCGCGTTCCAGTTAAAAATATAATAAACAATTTCGCAAGAGGGATCCTACCTTTCCTGCTGTGTGAGAAAAGTCAGTGAAATTTTTCATTTTTGAATTATAGCCAGGTTAAAAGTCACTTTCTCGCAATAATTGATAAATTGAACAGCTGGAATTAATCGTAAGGTCTGGTTTTGCAACGTACAGTTAGTCCCTTTTGTTTTAGTCTGCGCGTCAGTATATAAAGCACGAGCACACAACTCCATCAACTTTTAATTGCGAATTCGGATCGTAGGAGGCGAAGAGAAATATTGCTTCTGTCAGTTTGAACCGTCCGCTTCTCCCCTAGCTTGATATTGTTTATTGTTGCTGCTGTTCGTTTGTATAAACGGTCACTTGTACGAATATGTCAGTGAAAAACCGCGCACTTTTCTCCGTAGCCCTAAGCATAAATCGCCATTTTCCCGCGAAAAGCAAATACTACTGAAAGTCGTTTCGTTCTGGTGAGTACCTGAACAAACAGTTGCCAATAAATATTCTGTGATTTATGCTGATTTTCTTTTTCGGTTGCACGTTGCTCTAGGCTCGCTCTAATGTTTAAAAAGTTCGTATAAAAATGTCAGCTTCAAGCTGATACTGATTTCAACTAACATTTACTAACACTTGTTTAATGGTCTGGATTCAAATGTTGGTGAGAATATTCTAATCTGGGTGAACGTTAAATCTAGGGAAGATTATTCAAAACATCGAACACATGAGCAAAACCAACGAAAGTAGTTAGCATATAGTAGGTTGAAAAAAGAAACAAGAACTTCTGATCCAACCAGCTTCCAATCTGCTAACGGAAGCAGCAAAATAAACCGGTCAACACATAAACGGAATATATGTTTCAACGGATCGGAAAAGAAAACTTTAAATCGATTTCGTTCTCCACAACTTCATCGCAGCCCGGTGTCATCTTGACCCCACAAACACACAGTTCAGCCAGGGAAGGTAGCATCTACAGAACAAGAAGAAAGAAACGAAGTACAAACTGGCACAAAAGCACCACCACCAGCCAATGGAAAATTGATTCGGCCTTTACACCTCCTAGGCGGCGTAGGATGGCGTGTGGTTAGGGGTTTACCCGAAAATAGAAGCGCATAAGATGATATCGAACCCTCGCCAACTGTTTCTGGGTTGGCTGCTGCTGGTGGTGGTACTTCATTTCTTCGATTTAAAATTAGGTTGCCACCTACCGCACACCCTTTCCTTTCCATTCGAAACTCTTCAGAGTTCACCAAACCACCCTCTGGTTTGTGTTACTACTTTCTTCGTTCAACCCGGCTAAAGCCAAACCCCTTTCCGGGTCCCAAAGAAATCACTTTATTCGGCAAACTAAAATTGATTGCAGCTTCTCGAGCAACTTTTGGATCGGAAATAAATACGAAAATTTGCACCCCGGGATCTATTTCGTTGGTGATGGTTGCCAGACTCACAGAATCTTTTTTTCTCCACTGTAATTTACTTCAGAATATAGGAGCTAGTAGTTTAACAGTATTTGATCTACAATAGCACAAGGAAGCACTAACAGGCCTCTGTTCGTTCCATTGTGTATCAATGGTAGCCTTGAACCAATTTAAAGTGAAGTTTGAGAAGATTTTTTTTGCTATAAACTAGTGTTATTGGTGTACATTTTATTTTTTTATAATAGTATTTTATTGAAAATTTGTTTTGAACAATATGGAAAATCCGAAAAAGTAAGAAAGTGGAAAAGTGAAACCCAAAAATGATGATGGTGAAAAGAGAAAATGTGAAAGTGTGCAAAAATAGAAAAATAAAAAAGTGAACACATGTTAACCTCGAAAAGTAACCAGTCATGGGATTTGCGTTTTGACTTCGTTTCCTTGAAATCTGAAACGACAACACGATCGCGGTAAAACTACATAAACTATCGTCACTTACTAATGAAGCATTGATTCTCACATTCACGTTGTTATGAAAAGTATTAGGGCTTTGTGGTATTTCTTATGCTTACAGTACTCTGTGCGCTTTAGAATATCAGATTGTCATGTGCCATTTGTATCATACGTTGCGCTTCAAAAACTGCGAAGGATTAAATAAGCAAATAATTTTTTTATTTATTCACCGAGTCAAACAAACGAATTTAAAGAACGAGAGTATTTGTGTGAATTCTGTGTGTTCAATGTTTTGAAGTACTATAGCTTTAATGTTTAAATCTCTGAAGTTCAATAATTATAGAGATCGCAAAATGTTACTAAGTTCTAAATTATAACTTTACAATTTAAGAACTTCAAAATTTCGTAATCCATATTGTTTGCGCCAGCTTTAGGGTTGCATAAGTTCGAGGAAGTGAGACTTCACTGTAGTACAGGACAGTTAGGTATCGCATAATGAACCAACTACTATAGGCGTTACGGAAGAGTTTGTTGCGTTCAACACTCATACTGCAGTCAGTTTTTCTAGAAGATTCTCACTTCCTGAGCAGAACAGTTGTGTTCATCTAATAATTGAAGCAACCTACATATATATATATATATAGTGCAAATTGCAATCAGAACAGTCAGTCATTATTCATAGTTAATCAGTATCAATAGTTACTCCTAATAACTTGTAACAAACCTTATCATACTACAAGGTCACAATATAGAAGAAAATGAATTACATACAGAATAGTGCCACGTTTTATACTGAACAGTTTGGGCTTAAGTGCCTAGTTCAACTGAATAAACCGACGGAATTTATCTAAGTGACCGCGAGTTCTTACTGCACCGTGAACCGAACAGTTTTCCTCGTCATAAAATCTGACAGCTCTGCAGACGTTGATGTACGGAAACACATATAATTTTAGAACTTCAGAGTTTATACACTAGAACTGTAGTACTTCAGAACTTTGAAATTCGTTATGAAGTTTTAAGTATGGAAAATTCAAAAGTTCTTGAATGAAATTATTTCCAATATTGTACAGTTCTGAAGTATAAAAACTCAAATTTTCAAGCTCTTAAAATTTAAAATCCTAAAATGTATATGGCTCAAAAGGTTTAAAATTCTAAAATTCAAAAGTTTTCTAAAAATCTTCTCAAATCTTAAAGCTTTCAAATTCTAAAGATATGATGCTGCCAAGTTCAAAAGTTTCAAGCCTCTAACTTCTAAAAAACTCTAGAACTTCATGTCTAGAACTTTCTAAAGTGCTGATGCCCTATGTTCTAATGTCCTGAGGGTTCTTAACTTCTAAGGCACTAGAGATCAACATTTTAGATCTAATTACAACACCAAAGTTTAAAAATTCTAGTATTCTAAGAATCCACAGTTCTAAAGCTCCAGAACCATAATTATCAAACATTCCAACTTTAGTTGTAAAGTACCATTGTTCTAAAGTTTTGACAATTCTTGCAACTTTCGGAAGCTCTGAAAATTCTAATATTCTAAAATACAAAACATCAGAAGTTAAAAAGTTCTTCAATTCTAAAAATCTTAAATTCATTGTTCTTAAATTCCGCTGTTCTAAAGTTCTGATGTTTCACAGCTCTAAAGGCCTAAGCTTCTAAACATATGTTGTTCTAATGTTCTAAAATATTGAAGTTCCAGTATTCTGAAAACACACAGTTCTAAGGTCGCTGCGCTCTAAAATTCGAAAACTATGTTCTAAAGTATTCAAATTCTAAAATTATTAAGTTCTAAAACAACTAAAATTTAAAAATTCTCAGGTTCTGAAACTGAGGGATTAAAACTCTAAAATTTCTAAAGGTTTCAAAATCGTAAAGATCTAATATATTTAGAAACGTTCAAAAGGTCTAAAATTCTACAGTACTACAGTACAGAACTGATTTCTCCTATGTATCGTATACTTTTTGCTCAGAACAATCCGTTCAATGTGTGCTGTCGTAATTTTAATGATGTAGCTAACCTGTATTATTTTAACATAACCAAGACTACTTTTAAACTTAGAATTAGTAATAATTCAGGAACTGTCTGTACGAATACTTCGAAGACCAGTACAAATAAATTAAAAAATAAATAATGTTCTAAAGTTCTAAGGCATTTTAACTCGAAAATTCTTAAGCCCAAGTAATCTCTAATTCTATGCCACAATGTTCTAAAACTAAGGATTTAATATAGGTAAAAAACGTTCCAGCATTCAAAAGGCCAATATTTCTACAGTTGTATATTCTACCGTTCTAATGTTCTAAAGTCCTAAAGTATTTAAGTTCTAAAATATTCAGGGCCTAGAATTCTGAAATTCTACAGTTAAAATTTTAAAATTCTCGGGTTCTAAAAATATAGATTCGTGAAATTATAAGCTTTATATGGCCTTTAAAGTCCCAAACTTCAAAATGTTTTTATGATCTAAAATTCTAAAGACCTAAACTAAGACTAAACTTTAAAAAATGTTCCAATGTGCTAAAGCTTTGAAGCATTAAAATTCTAAAATGGTAACATTCTAGAGTTCAAAAGTTCTAAAATTATATTCTAAATCTTAGAATTCTAAGGTTCAAAAGTTCTATAACTCTAAAGCTCCAAAATTTCTAAGGCGCTAAGATTTTAAAGTTCTAAAAATCTGAAGCTCTTATGTAGCTCTAGAATGCTAACGTTCTAGAATTCAAAAGCCCTAACATTCTATAGTTCTGAAATTATACAGTTCTAGAATCCTAAAGCTGTCAAGTTCTAAATTGTTCATATTCTCTAGTCCTAAAAATCTAAAATTCTAAATCAAATAATAAAATTCTAATATTTTTAAGCTCTAAAATTCTAATGTTCTAAAATGCAAACGTTCGGAAGTTGAAAACTTTTTCAGTTCTAAAGTTCTAATTTTTTTAGATATGATGCTTTTAAAATTCTACAGCTCTGAAGTTCTAATGTTTTGAAGTTATAACTCACTAAAACTAAAAATATATTGTTCTAAAAAATTTATCTTTCGAAGTTCTGAACTTCCACAGTTCTAAATGTTCTAAAGTTATAGAATGCCATCACATTAGAGTTCAAAAGTTTTAAAACTCGTGCGAATTGTACTGTTCTAAAATTCTAAAATTATCAAGTTCTAAAAATCGTAAAATTTCAAAACTAAAAGATCTAGGATTCCAAAATATCTAATGTTCTAAATTATCCAAGTTCCAAAATTCTCAAGATATGTTTTGAAAAGTTTACTTTCTGGAATTCGAAAGGTTCAAACTTCTATTGTTCTAAATAATACCGTTCTAAAGTACTAATGTTCTAATATTCTTGAATTTCAATGTTCTTCAAAATGTTAAATGTTACAATTCTAAAATTATGAAGACATTGGGTGCTGAAGTTTAAACAAAATTTATGTTCTAATGTTTTAAAGCTCTGAAGCTTTAATGTTCTAAAATGCTAGTATTCTGGAGTTCGAGCGTTCCAACAAACACTTTATGGTTCAAAAATTCTACAGTTCTAAAGTTGTGTAATTTTGAAACTCTAAAGTTCTAAAATCTTGAAATTCTAACACTTGAAGGTAACGTTCTAAAGTAAAATTCCAAAGTTGTGAAGATCTAAAAGGCGTTCTTGAATTCTTAACAAATTCCAAAAGAAATGCATTCTAATGTCCTAAAGCCTTGAGGTTTTAAAATTCTAAAATGGTAATATTCTAGAGTTCAAAAGTAAAGTTCTAAAATTATTATGTTCTAAAATTTCTAAATCATACAATTCTATGGTTCAAAGGTTCTGTAGCTCTATTGAACTTAATTTCTAAAAATTCTAAAGTTTTAAGATCTAGAAGTTCTAAAATTCTAAAGAACTAACATAGTAGAACTAGTAGTACTAGTGTCAGTAGTAGTAGAACGATGACGTTCTAGAATTCAAAAGGTCTTTCATTCTATAGTTCTAAAATTCTACAGTTATACAGCACTAAAGCTTTAATGTACTCAAGTTCTAAAGTGTTAAAATTCTCAAGTCCTAAAAATCTAAAATCTTTAAATTTAAGGGTTCTATGGTTCTAAAACTGTAAGGTTCTAAAATTTCAATAACCTCTAACGTTTTAAAATAAAAAAGTTCCAAAGCTCTGGAGCTCTAGTGTTCTAAAATGTTATCAGTTTAGAGTTCAAAAGTTCTAAAATACTAGAATTCTAAGGTTCTAAACTGTAAAGCTCTATTGTTCTACTGTTCTAAATTATTAAGGTCAATATTCTAATGGCCTAATGTTTTAAACAATTGAAGCTCTGAAATTCGATAGTTTCATAGTTCAAAAGTCCTGAAGTGCTAAAATTCTAACGTACTAAAATGGTAAAGTTCTAAAGTAATACAATTTTCAAGTCCTGCATATTTAAAATCGAAAACTTTAAAAATTCTAAGAATCTTACATTCCAAAAAAAGAAAAAAAATTTAAGATCTTGTTCTGAAGTTTAAAAAAATCAAATGTCCTAACGCTCTGACAATTTGAAGTTCTAAAATACTAGTGTTCTACAGTCCTGAAATTTGACAATTCCAAAGTTTTAATTTTCATAGTTCTAAAGTACTAAAACTTCAAAGTTCCGAAACCTCAAAGCTCTAATGTTATAAAATTTGTTACGCTCTAAAGTAGCATTATGACGTCCTAAAGTTTCTAAAATTTTGAGGTTTTAAAATTCGAATGTACTAAAATACTGTTGTTCTCAAGTATTAAATTCCTTAGTTCTGAAACTCCAATATTTTGACAGTTCTGAACTTGTTATATTGTTCTAAGGCTCTGAAGGTATAAAGTTCTAATACTGTAACAAAGTTCCAAAGTTCAGAAGTACTAAACTTCCAAATTTACTTTGGTTAGAAAATTCTATATTTCCAACGATAAAAAACTCCTAAGTCCCAAAATACTAATATTCCAAAGTACTTCAGTCAAACAGTTTCATGGTACACACATTTTAAAGTTTCATTATTGGGAACTTGCACCAAGTTTCAAAGTAATTCAAAGCTTCAAAGTTCTAAAGTTAAAATGTTCCAAAGTGCCAATAGATCCAAAGCTCCCAAGTTCCACAGTTTCAAACCTCAAGAGTTCCAAAGTTTCAAAATTCAACAGTTCGAAAATTTCAAAGTTTCAAAGTTCCAATCATCCAAGGCTTAATAGCTCTAAAGACTTCGAAGTACAACAGCTCTGATGTTGCAATGTTCTGAAGCGCAAAAATTCAAAAGTTCGAAAGTATAAAAGTTAAAAAACAAAAATTCAACAGTTCCAAGTTTCAAAAACTCCAAAAGTTACAAAGATTAAAGATTCCAAAATTTCAAAGTTGCAAGGTTCTAAAATTCCACAGGTTCACAACCAGACTTCCCATGAACATCGACAAGTTTGCACTTGTGTGCAAAATTTCGTGCACTCGTTCAACCTAAAATACGCTGCGTCTCGATGTAGTGATAATAAAGGTGAGAAAGAGAAAACTGGGGCCACGAACCTGTGTGTTTGCTAGGTTTACGTACACCGTGTATGTACATGAGGTTCGGTTGTACAGCATGTGTACGTGTTTTGGTACGAAATAGCGTGTTCGTACACAAAATGTGGGTTTAATATGATAACAGAATCAGAGCGAACATTGTGTAAGATGTTCATTTGGGAAGACTGTTCACAGCCCTAAAGCTATATCGTTCTATTCAATGTGTCCCAGTATGCCAAAGTCCCGCTTTAGCACACCCCTGCTTTTTGCAGACGACACTCACCAGCTGGCCATGACTGTGAGTTATTGTTTACATTTCGAAAACATCTTTGTGCAGTATCATTGTCGGCTATTTTCAATCTCGTAAAAATGTGAAATATTTCTCTAAGTCAATTAGCGAAAATAAAAGATAAACAGCGGAGTAGTGAAATATATGCCTCATCTGCCAATACATGAGTCGGAAAATCGTACGATCGATAACTATGTGGAACATTTAGAGAGTCAGAGGGTAAAAAATATAAGAAAAATCAATTGGAACAACTCTTCTTAATTCGAATGATCTAGATTTGCAACTACACACACTAAGATTGTAACATTTTTACAATCCTTTTAGCCAAAAAAACTAACCTCAAAATTTTCCCATTATCTCGTTACAGTGCGGCGACTCACCGTGTGATTTGACAGCCATTCCTCGCGAAAAGGTTACGCGGGTAAGTTTCACCCCTTGTATCGTACTGTATCACACAAAGTAGATAATTTTAAAGGTGGCTCTCCACCCCGCTAGAGCAGAAAAAGTCACCGAGCTCATTATCAGGATAGAAATATCTGGGTCACAAAAAGTTTCCCGAGGCAATCCAAATAATCTATCGCTAGACTATTCGGAATCCAATCAACCGATAGCATTCCGTCGATACCACAGCACCGGTTGGGGACGCGGTTGGCAAAAGTTTTCACCCTCCTCGATGCTTGACTGCCTGCTTAGTTTAGGAAGTAATCCGCTAGGTTGAAATACTTGTTTCGGCACCAGAATAATAATTCGCCTTTCGACAGAATGATAATTCAATTTTTAATCCTTATTCAAGTGACGCATAATTATAGCTCGCAACAGTAGCGAACAAGAAACATTAATTATTTACCCTCGCTATTGCACCAAAGAATATTAAATAAACTAACTTCCTCGATGTCTTTACCTCACCATAAAACGGCTCGTTTCCCGCATCCTGAAATATGATGATTACCATCTACGCGTATGTACGGAGGAATGAAGCCTGGTTGCCCACTAATCCGAGTTGTGTGCCATCGGTCTTTCTTTATCTGTGCCGCTACCGTGCGTCGTACCGAAAACACCAAACTCAATCCATCTTCCATTCATCATTCCGGTTGCCAATGTTCAAGCCTTCCGACGTGTGAATTTCGAGGAAACTGTTATCATCCAGCAAACGAACGGCTCGGTCACGTAACGAGGGGTTGATGGATGATGACAGTTGACACCCTAAATTGACCTGGGCCGAAGTTTGACAAAGAAACGTTCACACTGCACCTTCATTCACCATCGATTCTTTTGTTTTTTTTGTGACTCGCACATCGATTATGATGTCTCGGGAAGAATAACATCGTAGTACCCCTTTACCGAATTTACGCTAGCACAACCGAAGGCGGGCAACTCTGTTCAATCTCACTCCGCCTCCAAATTGCCAGAAGACATCAGAAGACGCAGTTAGGATAAAAGACTCCGAAATCGATAACCAATAAATCTCTTTGTTACATTTGTGCACACAGAACGGACCAAATGCGATAAAACTTTCCTCGCCGCTTTTCTCACTCGCTCTCGTTATTGATGGGAACGGAGATGATACTTCAGCCTAGCGGTAGGCTGATACCCGTGTCTATCGCTGTGGCACGTGCACAGCAACTATTCACCTGGAAGCGTTCGCTTTCACCGCACAACATACGTATCCGATCGTGTATGTGTGTGTGTGTGTGTCTTTGAAACTGTTGTCAGTTGATTAGGCAGGTTCGCTGGATTCATCTGGCAACACTGCTTCCAGAATCAATTGGGCTGATTTCCTGCGGCAGTTTTTTTTCATTCTATTTTCAACCACCAAGATTCCATAGTTTTGGTTTGCCGATCTGAATCAATCGGAAATTTACCCAAGGGGGATTGCTGGTTGGAACGACCCGTGCGTGTTCGGTGCCTGATAGCAGAGGGTGCTGCTCGTTGGGTGAGGCATGTTGTCGGTGGGATCGGGTTTGGTCGGGTATGGAGGATAGCTGCCACTTGGCTAGTGGAAAATGTATTGATATTAGATTTTTTTAGATTTTTACGGAAGGATGGAGGTTTGTTGTACTCGATTCGGTCTGGCTAGTGAGTAGAGGATGGATGTTTATTTTTTGCGCACAGTTTTGAGTACCGCTTCGGCTTGCCTGGTTTGGGGAGTGCCGTCGAGTGGGAAGTTGATTGAATTGCTCTTGCCGGGTTGATTGAACTATGAAAGGGGGAATGATTTGATGTCAATGAAACTAAAGTTTTATGACAGCTAGGCAGAAGTTTTGTATGTCAGAAGCTGAATGAAAATGTTTGATATTGGTGGGATAGTGGCCTGTGCTTTTTTTAGAAATACCATATGAATTTCCTGTACAGATCTTCTCCCGTTTTATTAAACTAGTTTAGTACTCTGTTATTATCATGTACGTTAGAAATTAGCAGCTCAATCTGTGGAAATAGAATGTCGGAAACCCCGCAACAAATCTTGTCCTGTTTGTTATGTGTAGCCTGAAGTAAGCAAACTAGACTTGTCGAACGATAATATGAAGTGTGGCCACAATAGACACATGTAGTGCAATTATTTTCCACATGAGACTTTCCACACTTTACGCACTGTGGCCTCCTAACATGCAGACCAACCTTGTCAATATAGACGGGTCTAGCCCGAGCAGATCCGTCAAAAGCCTCTCGAAAGCAGTCCGATGAGGAATAGTTCTTTATCCAATCTTCGAATGATACCGAGTGCAATTGCTCGCACTCAAGTATCTTAACTGACTTAAGCAAGGAGTCCTTGAAAGAGTCAACTTCGTACTTCAGTAATCCATCGCCGCTCAAATTGCATTCGGTGACAACACCCTCAATCTCCACGTCTCGTGAAGGTACATATACGCGATACTCTAACGTGACGAGCTGATCATCCATCAACGGCGTTTGCTTGCTTCCGATCAGACAAAGCAACGCGAATTCGGCTTGGTCTAGCCTTTGTAATTTCGGGTAAATGCCGCTTGGTCAGATATTTCGTAGATTGTATCACATTAAGTGATTTCACTTCGGACCGGAGCAAAATCACCCTTCTTGGCTCACAGGTTGGGGGATTGAGCAGCGGAAGAGTTTGTGTGTTTACGCACTTTCACGGTTGGTAATTTCGGACGTGGGGATGGAAATTGGAGAAGAGGATTCGTTTTTTGTGAAAAAAACAAAAGGAATGATACTTCACCGCAAAACTCAGAAGAAACTCCAAGCAATTTTGCTTAGATTGCAGCACGATGACTGACAACGTTGCAATACTAGAGGACACTCACACTTAAACAAACTCTTCCCGCGAACGCTGCACCCAGTAGTTCTGGAATGATTCACTAGCAAAATAACAGTACCGAGTTTGAAAAACGAAATATTTTTTTGTCTACATCAAAATGTGCTCTAAAGTTCAAGCTTTATCGAACATTTTGTTACTTCTGGAACATCTCAAAATGTAACAAGAACAGCTCATGCTATAAAGAAGGAAAATAACAATTAGAATCAAAATTCTAATTATGATGATTAGATAATTTTTCTTATGTATGATATGTAATTTTAGTACATAATTTCTCGGATATTTTCAAGGTAAAATTCACAAAAGAGTTAAGCATCACTCCGCTCATTAGCTTTCGATTATTACTCTAATTCTCAATAATAAGAGGATGTTCTACTCAACTATTTCATTCTTTCTACCGCTTGTCCTTTTAACGTTTTGTCTTTTATCTTTCGATCTTTTGTTTATTCGACTTTTTGTCTTTCGACCTTTTGTCTTTGGATCTTGTCTCCTAGGCGACATTTTGTTCTTCGATCTTTTGTCTCTGGACCATTTCACCCTTTCGATCACTTCCCTCTGTCGACCTTTTCTCTCCTTCAACTTTTTGTTCCTTTCGATTTTTTCTCCCTTTCGCCCTTTTGTCCTTTCGAATTTTAATTCTTTCAGCCTTTTGTCTTTTATCCTTTTGTGTCTTCCTCCTTTTTCGTCCCATTTCAGTTTTCGACCTTTTGCCGCTTTCGACCCTTAGCTCTTTTAACAATTTCTCTGTCGATTTTTTGTCATTCGACCTTTTATCCTTCGACCTTCTGTCTTGTCTTCCATGCGACCTTTTGTTGCTTTGACCTTTTGTCTTTCAGCGCTTTTCTCTCTTTCGACATTTTGTTCCTTTCGATTTTGACCATTTTTCTTTCGATCTCTTGTCTTTCGATCTTCCTCTCATGTGACCTTTTGTTCTTTCGACCTTTAGTCTTTCGTTGTTTCCCTTTTAACTTTTTCTCCCTTTCTTTTAGTTTCTTTTTTATTGTTCTTTCGACCTTCTATCCTTTTTAATTATTTATCATTTTAACTTCTTGTCTTTCAACCTTTTTGTCCTTCGATATATTCTTCTTTTTAACTTTTGTTGCTTTCGACCCTTAGTTCTTTTGACAATCATTCTGTTGCCTTTTTGTCCTTCGATATTCTGTATTGTATCCCATGCGACATTTTGTTCCTTTCGTACCTTTCTCTCTTTCGACTTTATTTTTCCTTTCGATTTTATACTTTTGACATATTTTACTTTTCTACCTTTTTTTTCGATCTTTTGTCTTCGGACCATTTGTCATTTTTTACCTTTTCGGCTTTCCTTTAGATCTTTTTTTCTTTTTGACCTTTTGTCCTTTCGGCTTTTTATTCTTTCGTCCTTTTGTTTTTCGACCTTTTGTCTTTCGACCTATTTTCCTTCCTTATGATCTTCCATCCTTTCGACGTTTTGTTTCATTACATTTTTCCTCCCCTTTGACCTTTTGTCCTTTCGTTTTTTTTATCTTATAGTCCTTTTTCTTCCTTTCGACCTTTTGTCTTTCGATCTTTTCTCCCTTTCGACTTTTTGTTTTTCTAGTTTTGTCCCTTCGAACTTTCACCCTTTAGGTGCCGGATATTAGTTAGAGTCGACGTTCGATCTTCGGATGGTCCTGACTTGAACGAGGTCCCCGCAGTTGTGTTGCAGTTACTACGCGAAATTCTCGTTCCCCTGAGCGGTGTTATCGCCTTTATCTCCCTTCATGTTTTGTTTTCCTATAGCAAGCAGCTTGCAATCTATTTTCATGAAACATAGTCGATTTTTTTAATTTCGTTTATTTGCACGGCTCAAGGCGTTAGCTTTACGGAGCCGTGGGTCTTTTATATATTTACATGATGTAAAAAATAAAAATAATAAACAATTAATACTACTCTAAGAGTCTATCCGATCCCGTGCGCGCGACTTGCCATTGCGCGCGGAGATTCGTTTTCGTGTCGGTGAAATATTTGCATCCACGTCAACTGTACCATTAGGGGCAATCATATCTCTATCGTCGTCGCACATGCCTGGGTCATCAGCGGGGTTTCTGCCTTGATGTTCGCGATCAGGTGTTGTTCCTATCTTATTCCCTTTCCGGGTCACGAGCGTGATCCCTTCGTCATTGCCAGTAGCTCTCTCATTGATGGTATTAGGTGTTGAGTTTGTGGTACTTGACGCGGCTTTCGCAGTTGTCATTATTGCTTGAACAGCAGCCACAAATTTGGCAACCGTTTGTGGTTCAGGGAATGATATTGGAGAATGAGTGTTGGCATTTCTTTCTGTAGATGAGCTTTTCTTGGCGGTTTCTGGGCAGGGTTGTCCATAATGTGCCGTTTGTTCACAGAACTGGCACGTGTTAATTTGTCCTTGGTATGTACATAGAGTTCGCTGTATAATGGTATCACCCCCTTCTGTTTTGTACTGCAGGGTAAGGTAGGAGGGAATGGGTTGGTCTACCCGCATTATCATCACAAAAACACCATTTGCAATACCTGGAAAGTAGTTTCTCCACGTGTCCTCCGTAATGGATTCCACTTCTCCGAAATACGACATGAATCTTTTAATGGCCACTTTGTACGTGGTGCCAAATCATGTAATTTGACTTCCACGTTTCCGTTATCCATATACACAGGGATCTTGATTTTAGCAGTGTCACAATCCAGCATGACGTGCTCCAACTGGATGACTTCCGAAAACCGAAGCTGCATTTTCACCTTCAGCAATTGTTCTACATCGCCAATACTTGGTCTTATGCGGAAAGACCGGAAGTCAATGGCCACCGTGTTAGCCCGAAGAATCACATTTTGTTGATGAGGCTCAGTCATCTTGACAGATCACCACACAAGAATAATAGTAACGGTTCCCTTTGTTCTCAAGACAATGCACATAAGAAAAAAGCAACTGTTTGCGCTGGTTTGGGAATCGGCAGAGAGCACACTGGTATTGTGACTGATGCCTTTGGTGGTTGAGAATAGATTGAAACATAGTCGATTGTTCCATTCTGTAGTTACCTTGATGAATTGGTATGTCGCATTATCAGGATTGCAATATTTGGGACTGCCATTTTTGGTAAAATTGATGGAACTTCGCATTATTCCTTCAACCATTCGCTCCAGAACAGACGCTGTTCCTAGCCGCTCCGGACAAGGTGATGATCAAAAAATACTTTACCACTAATGAACCATCCTGGATGGAGCAGGAGCCAGCACCGAGTGGCTTATGAGACCCAAGCCTTGCGCTCTGAACCGTCACACTAGGAGAAGGAAAAATATGAGTAAAAACGGGCCACCAAAGAGCATTGAAATTACAGAACAAAAAAATTTCTGGTTTGGCAAGCGATTTGCGCTGATGGAATTTTTGGTTTTTCGCATGTGGTCAGTTTTTATAATGCCAAAGAAGTGGCAGCCCTCGCCTAGACTTCGCTCTAATAAATTCTTCACCTCACAAGCTAGTATATTCTACGGACCAGCCAACTCCAAGAGCTGCAGTTCTGATAAATGAAGCACTAAAATTCTCTTCAATTATAGAATTCATTCATCGAGACGACGTTGCAATAACAGGGTGGGCACCGACGCCTATGGACAAGTAGGGAATTATGATCGCATCTGCTTACTTCCCTGGCGATACGGATACAGCATCTTCTGAAATCGATACCCTCAAAAAGTACTGCAGAAGCATAAACAAGGTCTGGTTCTGATGCCAATGCACATCACACAATATGGGGTAGTGCGGATTTAAATACCAAAGATGAGTACCTACTAGAATACCTTTCGTCAAATGATGCCAATGTATGTTACAAGGGAGTTTTACCTTCATTTATGAACGCAGTTAGGAGCAAAGTACTGGAACTCACGTTATGCAGCGCTCGAATAACGGAAAGGATCAAGAGTTAGCACGTTTCTGTCGAACATATTCTGTCGGATCACGGACACATAACGTTCGTCTTTAAAGCCCATAAACTCACAGTGCAAAAAACTCAGGAAATTAAGGAAACTAAATGCTCAAGCTTGGAACAGTCGAAAGTCCGGCAGATCTGGATAATGCGGCAAATGACTACGAATGAGAATCATAACCGCCATAACAACAGTTTCCCTTTTCTAACGCGTATATCTAAAGTCTGTATATCGCGACGTTCCTTGGTGGAAGGAAAATCTAGCAACTTTTAGGAAGGAAGCTTAAAGGCCTGTTCAATAAAGCAAAGATTACTGGTAACTGCTCAAACCACAGGTCCACTCTTGCCAAATATAATGCTGAGTTGAGAAAGGCTAAAAAACAATCGATGCGCGAATTTCGTGAAAACATTGGAAGCTTTACAGAGTCATACAAAAGCCATACACGCCTAGAACTTAATGACCCTTGGATTTAACATCGATTGAATCAGGATTGAAAGTAATCAAAACTTCGCCAAGAAATGTTTGATTAGGCAGGCGATATGAAGTTAAACGGTATGGATTGCGGATTAAATATTTCTCCAGATGGCAGCTTAAGTGATTTTTGATATTAGGCTGCTACGAAGTGATTAACAGAACTGCAGTGCAATTATTTAGTTTTGCTACTGAGAAAGACCACACTTTTTTCCAATATCATTGTTTGACACAGCATTTGTGAAAGCTTTTTAGACCGAAGTTTCTTTTTTTACATAGCATTTTATAAATATTCTTAAGATTAATTTTAACTGTTATAGGTCATGTATAGATGATTCGCGGTAAGCCAGGATGTTTCTAAAAGGAACATGGACTGGACTTGTAAAGAATCTACTAATTGGGGTCACGATATTGAGTGCACGACCAAACAACATGCTCAATGTCGTGGTAACCCTCTCTACCAGCAAATGATCTGCGAGCCCAAAACGGCGGGAATGAAATTTAAATAAATTTAAAATTTGGCAAACTCGAATATAACACAAACGTTCATTGCAAGTTCGGGTATCTAGTTCATGAAACCCACGCAGACGACAAAATTATCGAGAGAAAAGTCCTTCTGCTCGAAACTTGAGAGCTCGGTAATATAATAATTTCCCTCATGTTCTTAAAGTTATCCCCGTTTACAGGCGGCACCATAAAACTGTGAAGAACACTAATTCCACTCACATAATATATGCAAGGAATGGAACCCTCAACAGTGTTTTCTTTTATTTTTCCGACCATCAGCCCCCGTTGGTTGTTAGGTCGTGCGTGGGAGTTTCTGAAAACATTCCCTGAGACTTGTGAAAAAAGACAAACATCAGTTGATCACACGTGTAGGGTATTCGTGTATGTACGCTCACGTATCGACCGAACAATGCTTGAAAACGGGGTTTGGTTTAAGAAAAGGTTAAATCGCCGAAATAGGGACATGTTCGACTTTGTCGCATCGAATCGCATTTTCCGAAAAAATCTAAATAAACTCGATTGCTTGGATCGAAATCGACAATGTAGTACAGTGTTCAACGAGAAGGTCGTAGCGAAAAATAGTTTAAAATTCGGATTGGTAGAGAGCCATAAAAAGAAAGCTGTGCGATTTTTATGGTTGTCAATTATGGACAGTTAACCTCTTATCCAAACCACAGTGGATTTGAAGATATGGCTAAAGCCACGCCAAGCAAAAGTTCAAAAGTTTAATAATTCATCTTCTGAGTCGATTCCTTAACCAATTACCCCTACCGACAATAATTGCTCCGCCTCAACTCTCTCGAGCCGAGTCCGATATTTTGCACTTAGCTTCCAATCCAGCGCAGCTGTACTTTGATCTCTCCATCATTGCGCTTGTCGGGAGAGGGTGGAATACTGCTTTCTATACCCTGAACCCTGAACCAGTACAGGCGTGTAAGTCATCATTGAGCTATTATCAATGGACCAACCGCAGTTCTCCCCTCTGGATCGAACAGCAAAGTTATAATTCATCAGACTGTGAATGCACACCGCACAAATCATAAAATAAATCCAATCCATATACATATTGGGGGTATTGATGTCGTGGGGCCACATTATGTGGTTCATCGAGTGAAGGAGCATTGAATGACCCTGATTGCTCTCGTGTGGCTTGGAGTGGTATCAGTAAAAAGGAGTTGGTGGTGGTGATAGGGAACTTGATGGAAGGGAGGAGTTTCATTCTGGTCAGCTTTCAACTTTTTCAGCAGGAGGAAAGCAAAGCAAGCTATAGATGGTGGGGCTATGGTGGTGGTGGAATTAATCTCTAATCGAATGTCGATTCTGATTGCTCAGTGCCTGCTATGATGTTTTCGAATCGTCAAACACATCGTAGTGTAGGAGGAAAGCCTTGGTGAGTCAAGGGAAAATGATAGCTTCTCCAGATTGAGAAATACAAACGGAATTTCACAAGGGGATCTTCTTTCGTTCCAAGAACTATTTCAATCGACTATTGCTTCAAACTAGAAAGCTCCTTATCTGCAGGTGTTTTTCCATTATTGGATATCCTTTTGTGTCAGCTTTCTATTTTATTTAATAATGAATTTTCAATCTCAATTTATGGTAGAAATAAAGTCGTATTTTTGGCATCAATAGACTTAGGCGAACACTTATTTGACTTAACTTCAAGAAATATCTAGGGTCTGAAGTACTAGGCGAATCTTAAAAGTATCTATTAGAATGTTAATGAAAATTGTTAACAAATTAAATGTTTTTTTTGAAATCACTCACACGTGAAAAATGCGATCATTGGCGCCGGATTGTTGAAACTTTATCTATCGATGAGCACTATGGAATGTTGGGAAGGAATTTGGGATTGTAATCTTATAAAATAAGAGCAAGAAATGTGCTGGTCGATGCTTTTTCAAGCTTTACTAGGTAAGCATGATGGAACACCGTTCTGCTGCAGTAACTAGTACCGTCTCTACGCATGGGCAAAGTGTTTAAAATCGCCGTTTTCGTGTTCAAAATTGATAGTGTCTAAATCATTTACTTTAGAAGTATAGTTTGTTCGGAGAAGTTGTGGGATTTAGTAGTTAATTCGTCTATAAGCGAAACACAAAATTTATTTTCCATAGTAATTTAGATAGACAAAGTGTCTTCATTAAAGTTGTAGGTAATGTTGCTGCAATCAAAATTTCCAAAAACATTGCATGTCTAGCTTTAATAGTATGAGAGACCCCTTGAAAATTGTTTTTTAGATAACTTTATTCTGATCGAACAATATTCTTGTTATTCCTAACAAGATAACTATTTTCGGAACTTGATTGACGAGTAGATTATGCAAATGGACGTTCGGCGCCGTGTTGAAATCCAGGATAAAGACTTTCGATTTTGCGAAATCCTCCACTGCCCCCAACCTAAGGATATTTTTGAAATAGGATGTATGGGTAGATGACGGAAATCGATCAGTGACGTTATTTTGAAGGCCAAGATTGCGATTGCGTTGAGCAATTAGTCTGTAACCATATCTTTGATATTATTATCACGTTCCGAAAATACTCATATTGTCGAGGTTTTAAAGAATTCATCTAATCCGAAAGTCGCCATCTTGAATTTCAAAATGGCTTCAGATATCGATTTTCGTCATGTACCCGTCAATCTCATTCAAAAAACACCAGAATTTATTAGTAATAGCTAGGAAAGAATATCTAATATTGTGTACAACTTCATATTGTACTTTACGCACTGGTGTACTACGTGCGATGAAAATTCAAAAAAATATTGGGTATTAGCGAAGTATCCGTCTGCCATCGACACGGAATCGAACAAATTAAACAGCGGGCGTCTTGTTATCGACGAAAAGATTATGGGTATGGCTTACGCTTTTAGGATGTTACCGCAACAAAATAAAAATAAAATACATACTTTTTGTTTTCAATTCCAATGCTTGCTATTGATGGCTCTGCTCGAGAAAAGCTGTAAATTCCCCTTTTTTCGCGTGGTTTTCGAAAGATTTTGTGAAAATCATTTTTTATTTCATAATAAATTTAATAATATTTTCTTAAATTTTCATTGCGATCTGAGAGCTAGAACTCAAATTTCAACTCTTATCAGCACGCTGGCTTTGATCGCGATTATCTCAGTACTCACTTTATCGAAAAGTGACCTCGCGGTTACCAAAAAATATTTCAAATACCCTTGAACTAGACGATCTGAAATTTTCAGGAATTATCTGTAATCGCAAGAGCCAGTGATTGAACCGAAATATAAACCAAATTTTAGGAAAAATCGTCACAATTTCCGTAAATAAATATTCTTCGTTCAATCACTATCACTGCTAGAAAACTAACGATTTTCCAAATCGCATGCTTTTCAAAATACCGTATATTTGCTTTTAAATTCATCCTATAAGTTGTTCTTTCAAGTTCATAAAATTTTAATCATTTTCTAAATATGTTCTAAATTTTAATCTAATATTTAACCTAACATGGGTTTTGAAATTTGAGCCAAAATTTGTCCTAAAATTTGACTGAAATGAATGCAACTTTTATTTTTTCTGCAAAGAAAAATAAATTGGGTTAATCAATTTGTGCATAACAGCAGTAGACCTAATTTGAAAAATAAAGATTTTAATGTTTCATGTTCCATTCGTCAGTAACTGACACCAACTTTCTGCCGGTTAGACGATATTCCTGATACTGATACCGAGTGATGTTACGGTTAGTCAACCACAGAAATTCTGGGTCGCTGACGAGTATAAGGAAACGAACTGTTTTTTGGCATGAGTTTCAAACGCCTGTAGAGTATGTATTGTTTGGATTTGACGTCTAACTAGCAGCAAATTGGTGTCAATTACTGACGAGTGGAACACTAAAATTCAACAGAAATTTATTCCAATTTTTTTTATTTGAAATATTGTTAAAGTTGTTCTAAAATTTGTGCTGAAATTTGTCCTGAAATCTTTTGCTTTAAAGATTGTCCTAAAAGTTGTATAATTGGTCCTGAAACTTGGAATAGGATTTGTGCTAACATTCTTAATTACATTTTTCTATAGTTTGTCCTATTATTTGCCCTTCAATTGGTCCAAAAATTTATCCCACGATTTGTTTTGTGATTCAATTAAATTCTTCAATTTACTCTACAATTTAGTTCTCAAATTGATTGAAAATGTTCCTCAAATTTATTCAACAACTTGTCCAAATTCATTCCCAAACTTTGTGCTAATATCTGTACTAAATTATATTCTAAAATGATCCCTCGTATTTATAATAGGATTTGTCATAAAATTTGTCTTACCATTTGCTCTTCAGTATGTTTAAAAAAATTCTCTGGTCCTAAATTTGATTCTTTGATTTGTGCTCCAGTAGGATTTTTTTCTTCAATAGGTCAAAAAATTTAAATAAAAACCTTTTTTAATCCACCTAATGCAAATTGTGCCTTTCTCATTTCTCAAATACGATTGCATGGCTGGTTAAGTTCAATACAATCAACACTTATATACAATGGATCGACAGCCACGGACTCGAGGAGCTACGTGTCTATATTGAAACATGGGAAACCAAGGACGGATCCAGAGGGAGGGTCCTGGGGGTTCGCCCCACCCCTCGAAAATTTTCAACTCTTTAGAACTTTTAAATTATTTTCAAACTTAAAATCATTCAAATAAAATTTGCGCTTATTGTGTATTACGTATTGTACAACGTTCATCACAAAATAGAAATTTCAGACCCGCTATGAAATTTATTCTGGATCCACCCCAGCTTGAAATAATTTAATCAGCATTAGATCAATGTTTTCTTTCGGCTAATTTATTTTATTATGCGGGGGTGATCGTGTTAAATCATCCAACCACCGAGCCAACCCCCACCTTATTTTGGTATTTCTAGTGGGTGTTGCTGATGGGGATGCGAGAGGGGTGGGTCTGAGGAAGGTGGATGAGATGGTGGTATGGGGGGGGCGCACACCCTTGGCTACCCCTTTCTATATGTTCCACAGTCCAATAAAATCAATTTCCGTGAATTTTTTTTCGCGATTGCATCAAATTTCGACGTTTCAGACATTTGGCATCAAAAATACAAAATCGATTTTGAAATTTACTTTTATTCCTCCTTTGGAGCATTTTTCAGTTTCTGTTCATATGGAATCAAGAACCGTTAAAGGTGGCTAATGTGTTCAAAGCTACTGTGGTTAGTCATTGACCTGGACTGACAAATCCAAGTAATTTTACGCCCATTTTAATAAGTTTTGCATTACTTTGATATCATGATGGTACAAGTTTATATGGAAAATGGCACTCCGGCCGTACTCTTTAACACATTACTCCGAAACCGGAACTTCGATCGACAAAAAAAATCAATTGCAGCCGACGCGAAGGTTTTACCTTTTTTATTGTTCGTGCAAATCGGTTCAACCATCTATGAAAAAGGCTAATATTATAGAATACACACGGACACACATACAGACGTCGATCTCGACGAACTGAGTCGAATGGTATATGACACTCAACCCTCCTATTGTCGATTTTTAGAGTGATTGCATATCCTTTCTATATGGGAAAGACAAAACTAGGTCTAAAGATTGTAAAATTGTTTTAAAATTTGTCCCAAAATTTGATCTAAAATGTATTTCAAATTTTGTTTAAAAAGTGCATAATGGTCCTAAAATTTGACTCGAAATTTGTACTAAAATTTGACCTAAAATATGTCTCTATAGGGACCATCCATAAATGACGCAGCATTATATGGGGGAGCGGGAGTTTTGTATTCGTTTTTTATTTTTTTTAATTTTTTTGTGGGGCAAGGGGGGAGGATTACCGTCAAGCTATGTAATTACCAGGGGGTATTTAGAGGTGTGTGAGGAAATGCTACGATGGGGGTGTTAAAAATCACTCAAAAATTGCTACGTCATTTATGGATGATCCCATATGTGTCCGAAATACCGATTGTTTGCAAAATTAATTACAAATTTCCCTTAAATTTGTTATTTTTTATGTTAGATTTTTGCCCAAAATTAGTTCTTTAATTTGCCCCAAAATATGTTCGAAAGTTTGTTTTAATACTCTTATTTAGATTTGTTATATTATTTGTACTAGAATTTGCTTCTCATCTGTAAGGGGATCAATCACCATACTAATACCTCTACAAAATAGGAGATAGCTTAACTGAAGATATTGCAGCTCAAAAATTGCTTTTCATGGTCAAAACTAATTCGATCGTGTTTTATACCTTTGGAAAAACTGTGCACTGCGTAGGATCAGAATTAATAAACCCAACAGTCGGTTTTGTTCCTAACAGCCCATCTTCACTATAGAAAATGTAATTGGATTGGTAGTTCCCCCTGGCACAACAATGCGTATTTCCCCGCATGTTAATTCGCATGATTTTTAGTATGTATGATAACGTAACTGATCAAACCTAAATCAGAAGCTGTTTTTCATCGTAACCAACTCCAAATCCACCACATTTCTACCATCACACAGCAAAACATATTGGACACCGAAGTAAAGCAAATCATTTCTCTGTAACAGCACATGTTTTTTGTTCCCATTCGCCGAATATAATTTGCTGTGTATGGCATCGTCTTGCCACTATCTTTCCGTGAAGGAGAAGCTAGGGTGAGGTTATATTTCACAACACGACAGCAAGTTCGACAGGTTGTGTGCCGTTTTTGTTTCCTATTTTCTTCGCTGTCGTCCACCACCCACCATCAGCTGTGGGAAGCCGAGCATGTGCTGCACACTGGGGGCAGTAATTGAACTTTTGAAATATGAACCGTCAGCCTCGGTTCCTTCTGGTACACCTCAGTCGAACCCCCCCGGTCTAGAATAACACAAACCGTCTTATGGTTGATGGCCTCGGAAGTGCAGCACCCAGAAAGACGTTGTTTGTTTGACCTTGCACACGTCAAGGATAGTAATTTCGTTTCGCTTGTTTGAAGAGGATTGTTTCCCTTGTAACGAACAAAAGTGGTTGGATGTAATTCCAAGACCCACCAGGCAACGAAAATTCAATAAAATCGATTAGATACAACAACACAGCAAGCCATGAATATTGTGCCTCTTGCTGCTCCGTCACACGGTAGAATGCAGCTAATACCAATGTTTGCTACGACCGAGGAAATGCACTGAACTCTCCTCTTTTGACGGTCGGTCCTGTACTAGACGGAAGGGTTAATCTGCAGAGGGGACTCACGTACGAGGGTTAGTTGATTCGTTCATTAATCCCTGGCGTAGGATAAACAAATTAACCCACCGCAACATACTGGTGATGCCTGCTGCTGCATGTGACCTGCGCCGTTTTGTTGTTCGTTCCTGGTCCACGAGGCTGATGGGGGTTCTCTAAGTTTTATCGGTTGGACCTCGCTTCGTTTCGGTATTATTATTGGTGAATACATAATGCAGCAGGTCAGTTGTGGGATATTAATGTAATTTTGCGGCAATTAATTGAGCTGGAATTCAATTACTGATGGAATGTGCGGTATGAGGCCCGGGTATCGGGTTATAAATACAGTCTATTTGGAATTTGTAAAGAGGGTGTTGTTTGTATACATCATATATGAATAGATTAGTCGAGAATGTATGGTTCTTTCAACGGAAACCGAATTCAGTTAATTAACTTAATTCCATAGATGATGTTCCCGTGGGAACAAAGTTTATTCTTCGCATTCTCACCAGGAGGTCATCTTGTCCATTTTGATTTCCCACTGTTTTTAAATGTCATCAATGTACTATATAGTTTGGTAACATGATTGATGCATGAAGTTCAGATTAATAATCAAACAACACACTTAAAGGCAAACACCAGGCTTCCTACTCTTCTCAGTTACTCGTACAGTTGTTCTGAGAAACATCATTTCACTATTTACCAGATAACTCATAAATCCTTCAATTTAACGCTAGTTTCAAGGTTAACCACGAAAAATTGCTTTGTAAGTGATACTCTACCCATTCCACCACATACACACCCATCATATGTTAAACCGACTGTCAAAACGCAACATCAAGGACGCAAAATCCTCCACAGGAAAACCCAGCTGTTCTTCGACACTATTTTACAGCTAACGGTTAGGTACGCCATAAAAAAATAAAACTAGCGGAAACGAGAACAACGATGTCTGTTCGCCGTTTTTTTTTCTGCGAGTTCTGCTGCGATGCATCAAAAGTTGTTGGTTTTTTCTGCCTCAGCTACCGTCCATCCACCCGTTTCTACGACGCGTTGGATTTATGTGACATAAATGTTTCAATTTTTCTACGCTCTGTTCATTTGGTTTGCCATTTTTTTCTGTCTGCTTCGTGAGCGTGTGTGTGGGGGGATGGTTTCCTGTGAAAACATACATTCTACTGCCAAAGGAATTTCAGATTGTGGAGGAAAAAAATTCTTCCCTCCTCAGGGGGAAAACAGAAACGAATGACTACTGTTTTCGACTTTATTTGCACTCATTCCGAGCTAGCGGATAGATAAATTCCAGACCCCTAACCGGGTGTTGATGTGGATGATGCTCTAAACAGTAGCAACTGTACAAATGGGTCGAATAAATAAAAAAAACAGTTTTTGAGGTTGATATGTTGCAAAGTTTCTGGGCAAACTAACTAGCTGATGCGGGAAATGTAGTCTGGTGAGCTATAGTGAAATGAATTCAATTATTCAATCTTCTAATTGGTTCCACTTTAATGGCCTTATACCGGAATTTCCCATAACAATGATGTCTGATGTTAGGCATTCCGAAAATCAGACTCATCTACTCGGACACAACAATGCGTATTTCTTCGCATGCACGTATTTGTTATTATTACAATTGCTGAGTCGAATATTGATCAAAGTGAATAAATATTATGTGATTTTTTTCCTGCTCAACATTGTTGAAACATACTAGAATTTCAGAAAACGGAATTTGTTATAATTTAGTATGCGGGCGAAAATTGATTTTTACGATATTTAACCCTCAAAATCGGAAATTCCTACACTTTTTATTTATTCAACACAAATGTTAACAAAAATTTATTTTCGTCCATAAGCAAAAGAACCTCCTCTGAAGAAAGTTGATAAATTCATAGAATTAGTACATTGTTAAAATAATAAAATGTTAGTCCGATGGGGGGGGGGGGGGGGGGTAATGAACTAAAATCATTGGGACACCAGACGATAATAAAACCTCGAGCTTTGGTATTTAGCGATGAAATTAAAATTGATCAAATGTGTTGAGTGACGGGGGTGGTTGTTTGTGATCTCGCTTCAGAGACGATGGTACGATCGCTGTCGCCAATGAGTAAAGCCATGTCAAGTGATCCTCGATTTTTTCGCAAAATCACCGATCTTCTTAAGGTATATTTTATTGTATAGGGATTATGGTGAATAGCTTTTGGTATTAATATTTCGTTACAATTCCTTTTTTTCTTTAAGATATTAACCCTTAAACTTTATTGCATGATAAAATTGAAAATTTTATATCTCAAAAACTACTGAAGATAATTCAATGAATTTTTGCACACTTATGGAATGATATTTGCACTATCTTATAAAAATATTTTTACTTTATAATTGCGTGAATAACGGTACTTTGCATCTATTTAAAATTTTCAATTGTATTTTTTCTTGTGTTCTTCACGCTAAAAAATTTCAAAACGTATGTTAAGTTATGCGGCAATCTTTCACCTTCAATAATCTGTATTTATAATTTTTCATTTTTGTTCCTATCGAGAGTTATGGAGGATTTTGTAACAGTGCGCTGTTTCAACGCACGGCCCACTTTGATGCAGCCCGCGAGAACGTTCATATTGGCAACGTCGCACGTCACTACGTCAGAAAGCGCATCGTGTAGGAAGTGCGCATCGCATGACTAAAAGAAACCATATCTCTCGATTAGCGCGAAAGGGCAAACTTTTCAATACGAATTATCGAAGGTAATTTTTTCCGGATATTTTGAGATGCGTTAAATTTTTTTGACTGAAGTGCAACGAAAATTATAGTTGTTAAATATATTTTTTATTATTATAATTTAACGCTACTAACGATTAACATCTTTAAAAACACTTTTGTTAGTCAAAATACATCTACGTTATATCCAAATTCTTTTTTAGTCTACAACATTACTATATGAAAGTGGAAAATCTTATGCCAACAGCATTTTATTTCACGTTTTTATTTTCACCGAGTGAACAACGATGTGTCTTTTGAAAAAAGTTTACGTAAAATCTGTTGTTCAATCGCATCGATGTTGGGGTTTTTTATCACTATTGTTTCTGTTAATTCTGTTGATTGGTGGTTCTCCAAGTTCTGGTACGATATTATTTATTTTTGTCGAATTTCAATTATTCATCAACGATCTTTATTTCAAAATCCTCGTTACAGTTTTCCGCATGTACCTGTTGAGTCATCGACTATTCCAGTTCCATTACTTTGGCAAACACTATAAGAAGAAAAATTAAACGCGTAAATTTTCCTATATTTTAAACGCGTTATAGAGGAACCCATTACTATAAACATTGGATGTAAAATCGAAAATTTAAGGAAAATTGTGTTTTGTTCATGTCCATATTTATTTTCGTTGTATTTTTTGCGCCCATTACGACATATGCTACACATGTGTTGACCAATATAATTTTTAAATTTATCACTCCACATGGATGCCATAAAAACAAGATACGACGAATATATTTATGATTTTTTTTAACGGAATACATCATTCGTGTGATCGACCCATATTTATAACATAAATCAATCGAATGTTTTTTTGAGCAAATATTGTATATCTTGAGATAATATAGCATTTCGTCCAGTTCTCTCTATATGGGAAACACCCAAGTGCGATCGAAACAAAAACAAACGTCAAAACGTTTTCTCACTCGCACTGATGCAAATTAAATGAGCGCGTAATTTAACGCACGACCCGATGACGCATGGCTGAAAAGGAGCTATGTGGATTTAAGAAAAGATTCACAATCTACCTCTTAGACAGAACCAAGTGAAAATAAAACGTGGTGAAGTATGTCAATTTGTGAAAAATATGCTAACGCAGATTAAAACATGCCCACTGCTCAACTTTGCTCATCGGCTGGCAATAACCGAGCGCACTTGTCCGAGGTATTGAGTGACAGAAAATTAAATAACTCTTGAACAATATAATAACGCTAAAGAGCATGCAAATTACTCAGAAAAAATTCACTTTCAATTATCCATAAAGAAAAGCTTGTCTTTTTGCTTTAATCTCAGAGATGCCATTTTTGAACATGAGATACGCTCCTTCAAAGCGATGCGCATTAGGACGTTGCGACGTGCGGCATTGCCAATAGGTACGTTCTCGCGGGTTGCATCAAAATGAGCCATGCGTTGAAACAGCGCACAGTTACAAAATCCTCTATAACTCTCGATAGGAACAAAAATGAAAAATCATAAATACAGATTATTGAAGGTAAAAGATTTTCGCATAATTTGACATAAGTTTTGAAAATTTTTAGCGTGAAGAACACAAGAAGAAATACAACTGAAAATTTTAAATAGATGCAAAGTACCGTTATTTACACAATTATAAACCAAAAACATTTTTATAAGATAGTGCAAATATCATTCCATAAGTGTGCAAAAATTCATTGAATTATCTTCAGTAGTTTTTGAGATACAAAATTTTCAATTTTATCATGCAATAAAGTTTAAGGGTTAATATCTTAAAGAAAAAAAGGAATTGTAACGAAATATTTATACCAAAAGCTAATCACCATAATCCCTATACAATAAATTATACCTCATGAAGATCGGTGATTTTGCGAAAAATTCGAGGATCACTTGACATGGCTTTACTCAATGTGATAATCATGTGTTTTTCCTGAGACGTCATCATAGTCCAGGGATAGCGTAGGAAGTGCATTGGGCCGACTACCCAAAGGTTGCAGGTTCGAATCTTGCCTCTGAGGTGATTTTATTTTCTCATTATTGATACTATTTAATTCAATATTTAGATCTCTTTTTTCCGTTGGATACCACCAAAAATTTTTCCGTTGGATGCCACCAGAAATTATTAATTTTGATAAAAAGCGTTTTCTTTTAATTAAAAGAGTTACAAAATTAGTAAAATCAGCAAATTGCACGAAATTTATAATAATAACAAGCTTAAGTAGTAAAAATCATAAAAAATTACAGTAATTTTTAAAATTTATTTAGAATAAAAATATGAATAATTTACATCCACAAAAAGGTTTTTTTACAATTCAATAAAATTCAGGAAATAATAAAAAAGTATTAAAATTGAATAATACGAATAATAAATTATTAAAATTTAAAAATTGATGAAGGCTATAAAATTAATAATGCTGTTAATATAACACAGTCATTAAAATTAAAAAAAAGCAATAATAATAAATTAATAAAGTTATGATTTTTAGAGTTGAATTAATGAAATTAATTAAATGAACAAATTCTTCAAATAATAAAAAATCAAATAATAATTAACATTATTAGATTTATGAAAATTATTAAAATAATAAAATTGATAAAGCTAATGGAATTGTAAAATTACAAACATATTAAAATATTTAAAATTAAAAAAATGATAAAAAAGTTTCAAATTTCTGAAATTTATGAAAGGATTACTGTCTCGCAGCTTCAACTGAAGTGGGAGTAACCTTGCTGAAATTATCGAGATTATTCTCCGGGGGGATCTTCGCTTGAATGCTAACAGGGAAAAAGAGAAAACCAATGAGCGGCTTGAAACAGCACCTGAACCTAAAGCGGTCCCATGTGCGCTATATTCAAAAAAGCAGCTTCATCACGAGATTATCGTTTACCTGCCTAGGTATAGCTGAATGAAAAAATTGGCAATGATATAGTTATGAAAAATATTAAAATTATTAAAATTCTGACAAACAATTAAATTGCAAAGAGTATTTAATGTAAATCATAAAATTAAAACCACATTAAAAAATATTAAAAATATAAAAAACGAAACTGATAAAATTAAATTATATAAATTCATAAAATCATTTAAATAATACTGCCCCTTTACTCTTATCCTCATCGAACTCTCAGAACCCGCCGGACTAGAATAATCCCACCCGAACTGTTTTCCTTGCACCATTTAATATTATTATGAAAAATTATTATGAAAAAATGCTTCCAATTTATATATTGGAACCTCTTACGGCGACTTACGATTGACTAATGTTCTTAATAACCCTAACAATATGGGATTTTTTGGAACGAGCTTAATAATATGATAATGATGGGTGTATGATGAAAATGGATGTTTGACGCCATTCTGAGATGGTGATTTCCGGTTTTTAACAACGATTTCATCTTCCGGTTGAGCAATATTCTCGATAATGTTAATAATATGGATATAATTGAAACGGCTTGACGAGTAGATGATGAAAATGGATGTTTAGAGCCATTTTGAAATCCAAGCTAACGACTTGCGGTAGAGTAATTTTTAAATAGGCTTGATGATAGATGATGGAAATTGATGAACGACGTCATTTTGAAGACCAAGATAACGACTTCCGATTGAGCATAATTTTCTATAATGATATCAATGTATCATTCCCTCTACATCTACTATATGATTATTCCATTCCGGAAATACCCATATCGTTGAGGCAATAAAGAATTTATTCACATCGAAAGTGGCCATCTTGGTTTGCAAAATGGCTTCCGACATAGATCTCCGTCATATACTCATCAAGCCCATTCTGAAAATATCCATATTGTTGAGTTTATAAAGATTTTATCGAAACCGTAAGTCGCCATCTTTGATTTCAAAATGGCTTCCGACATCGATTTCCTTCTTCCATTTGTTAGGAAATACCGACATTTTTATGTTGTACAAAATGTATCTAAACCGGAAAGCGGCTTAAAATGGCTTCATGAATCGATTTTTGTCATGTACCTATCGACCCCAATGTGTACAACTTCATACGGTACTTTACGTATTCAAAGTTTTTTACGAGTTTGATTCGCAAGAAAAGTTCGTTATTTCTTATTTAGTTCGTAAAAAAGCTACGTTAATGGAATATTACGTCAAAAGTGTTCATAAATGGAGATTTCAGTGTAATCACTAGTTTACAAATTTTTACTTAATTGAGCCAAAAAATGGCAGCATCAGGCTGATCCAATATTACCGTATCAAAACAGTGAACTGTATAAAACTTCTTTTTAAATAATTGGAATTTAGAAAAATAGAACAATTCTTTCAATTCAAGGATCAATTATTTTTATTAAATCAACAAAATTTAAAATAAAATTAATCAATTAAATATAATTGATAGTATTTGTTAAATTATTTATGGTAATGAAATAGACGAATTTCGCGCCAACTCGAACAACTGTTGGCAGCACCCAGATTTTAATGAAACTTTCTGTACATGAGAACTTTGTCACAAAAAGCCACTTTGGAATACTTTGTTTTTTCCAAAAAATGATCTAGACTGTCTTTTGAAAAGGGTCAAACTTTTTTTCTATTTTTTTTTCAAATGGTTATAGTCTAAAAATGACAAATCCTACAAAAAATGTTGTAGGAGTGATTTTCACAAAATTAGTTAAATTTTTGAATAACAATATTGAAAAAATTGTACATCGACTCCTACACTGAAAAAATGGATTTTAAAATGTTAAAGTCGATTTACAAAAAAAGCATCTTTGATTTAGATGAAATTTTATTCCAAGATAGGTAATTATGTTCCCTGGCTACATTCAAAAATTCATGTTGGGCACTTTCAAGGAAAAAAAAGTTATTTGAAAAAAACTTTCCTTGAAAGTATTTTTATTCACTGGTTTCGTTCAACAGTTCTGTCACAAGGAATTGTTTTATAATTTATACAATGTTTTATAATTTATACAACATTCTCCTTCTTTTCGATCGTTGAATCAAAACTAAATTGATTTAAAGAGTTTGATTATTTCGGAATTACTATTTCAGACAGCTTCAGTAATTTCGATCCAATTTTGTTAGGTAATAACTTAGCCAGCGGTCAGAAAATCACACAATATCAAACTGCTCCGATCGGAAAACGACTGCATTAAAGCTACCGTAATCGCCTTTTGTTCGCTAATTGGTGTTGACACTCGTGTAGATTCAAGCCAGAACAGCTGCCATGATGATAGTCGGTATTATTTCCTCGCAATTGCATCGCTTTATCTGCCTGCTTTTTCCCCGGCATACCAACCAGTTCACTTGCACACACACACGTGTTCCTTCTGAGACATTTATTTCCTTTCCCGCTCCCGTTCGTACTTATTTTCACATTATCTTGGCATCCTTTACCCCTTCCTGCTGTTGGTCATCCTGACCTGGGACGGCAAATTCTAAAGACGGTAGCCAACGTCATCTTTTTTGTGCCGTGTCTTACGACACTGCCGTCTACCGGTGGTAACGATGGTGGTAGGTTGAACGAATGGAGCTGGAAACATGCGATAAAAGTGAGCTTCCATGTGTGATTCTTTTATTATCTACTTTGTAGCAACTACCACTCCAAATGGTTGAAAACGGTGTGCCCTAAGAAGGATTTCGCTCCATATTTTCCGCTACTCAGAGCCGATTGTTAGTAATTCTGACAATTTGACGTTTCGGATTTCTAAAATGATGACTTCTTGAGGGATCGTTACAGATCAATTCGATTAATTAGGTGACCGTTAGTTCGTAAAAATCCAAAAACTAGTCCGTTTTAAAAAATATGTCAAGTTTTAACCACCGCCAGCCTCAAACACTGAAACGGCACATTCCTGGTGTCCGGGTTTGACACCATCCCATAATAGCAAATTATGAAATTGTCTCATGCTATGTCTTGTTGTCTGGCATAACGGCGACGACCCACCAACAAACCGTTCATCACCTCTACGTCTCACTCGCTCGAAGGAAACAGCCATACATCAAGAAACGTTCTGCCTAACTGTTAGCTTTTATATGCACGGGCGCTCCTTTTTACCCATTCGTCACCACCAAGAGCAGCGCGACAATTTTCGCTATCTGAATCGCATTTAGATAAGTGATTCTTTTGTGGACTCCACTTCGGTTGACGTTACTTGCGCGCTAACCCTCGAGGGGCTTTCGTAATTTGCTACTGGTTGCTCACCCTCGCGCACAACAGTTGTGTACTAGTAGCTAGGGTAAAACTTAATCGTTTGTGGAAATTTGTAGAGTAGCTCGCGTGTTTTTTTGAGATGCCACAAGTTTGCACTAATTTTATCTTTTCGGTTTGTTCTTATTCTTTTCTTTTTTATGTTCGTTAACAAAAAAAATCACCACCAAAAACCACCACCAAACTTGCAAAACACACTCTCTGTCGACGGCACCACCGTTTGTTTTTGGCTTTTGAGGAACCACTCTAGGACACGCACCAGCACAATTACAACAGAAATAACAAACACCAGCACCAAAAAAATCGACTGCCAAGTTTTGCACCATCACTACTACCACTGCCATCAGCACCAATATCACCAACACCACCGTCATCGTCAGCGTTGTTGCCACGACAGGCTGCCTCGACCACTGTCAGGACTGAACGAGACGCACAATTTTCCGGTGTTTATCCACCCAACTACGATCTGGTGCACAACTGCATCCGGACGCTGCCCTCGGACAAGGTGATGATCGCTTCCCCCTCCCCACTCTTTGATTAGCATCTCAACTCATCCGATCATGTCCATCAGCGAATGAGCATATATACTCACCTTTTCGCTTGAACGTTTACCCCTCCGCCAGTACTTTTTATTCTATTCCAACAGTGCATCTTCTGTTTAGTGTTAGACTTGTTGGTGTTACCATCGTGTAGAGTAGAGTTTTGTACATAAATCAAACTGTTTCGACTTGTATCGTCAAACATAAGTTTACTATTGACATAATCTTTCTTACGAATCATAGTCAGTTGCTGCGCAGGTTTGTATTACTTTTGTGGATTTATTTTAAACTTGGGTCGTGTACATACTACGTGAATAAAAGAGGTCTCAAATGACTTCTTTGTGGAACTTTTTTACAGGTACCAAAATGCCCAGAGAAGATTTAAAATAAATTACAATGTTTCAACACTACAATAAAATGATTCTGTCATACTATATTCAAACAGCGTAGAGCAAATTACTTTCTCACCCGGTGACAAACAGCAATTGCCGCAATGCAGCAGAAAACCAATGCTTTTTGTATCACCCATTTCCTAATGCATCCGATTGACATATATTTCTCGGTACACGTGTCCAACCTGACCCGTGTACTAAGACCACCCAAAGCCCACACTCATCCCACGGTGAATATGTACTCATACTGAACTACTGCAGTCCAAGCCACACATTCTTGCCGGACTAAAGAGGCTCTCTTAATCAATCATCTACATTCGATTTCACCGGAGAACAATTAATTTTCCAACCTTCTGATGCTCCCGGTTCCCTAGGGTTCCCTCAACCCCGTTCGCTATCGAAGCTGTGTGAAAATTGTGTTGTTCGAGCCTGCTCCGATAGTGGTGTAGTAGTAGGACAGTAGTAAAACAGTAGTAAAAAGGGACAAGTGCACATCACTCGGTACCAGGTAGCCAGACAGTGCTGGATAAATAATTAATTGGGTTGATCGATAAACTGCGTTTATGGTTCCGCGTGTGCAGGGAAACTGGTTCATAGGGTCGAAACGATTATTAATTTAAAGAAAATAGCAAATCAGATGGAAAGGAACGAAGGAATACGAAACAAAAGATTATATTAAGAAATAAGATAAAAATAAAAATTGAGGAAAAAGATAGTGGAAAATTGGAAAATAAGAAGATTGAAAAATTTAAAAAAAATGTAAAATTTGAAAAAATTGGAAAATTTAAAATATTTGAAAAATTTGGAAAATTTGGAAAATTTGTAAAATTTTGAAAATTTGAAAAATTTTAAAAATTTGGAAAATTTTGAAAATTTGAAAATTTTTGAAAATTTGAAAAATTTTGAAAATTTAAATTTTTTTGAAAATTTGAAAAATTTTGAAAATTTGAAAAATTTTGAAAATTTGAAAAATTTGAAAAATTTGAAAAATTTGAAAAATTTGAAAAATTTGAAAAATTTGAAAAATTTGAAAAATTTGAAAAATTTGAAAAATTTGAAAAATTTGAAAAATTTGAAAAATTTGAAAAATTTGAAAAATTTGAAAAATTTGAAAAATTTGAAAAATTTGGAAAATTTGAAAAATTTGGAAAATTTGAAAAATTTGGAAAATTTAAAATATTTGAAAAATTTGGAAAATTTGGAAAATTTGTAAAATTTTGAAAATTTGAAAAATTTTAAAAATTTGGAAAATTTTGAAAATTTGAAAATTTTTGAAAATTTGAAAAATTTTGAAAATTTAAAAATTTTTGAAAATTTGAAAAATTTTGAAAATTTGAAAAATTTTGAAAATTTGAAAAATTTGAAAAATTTGAAAAATTTGAAAAATTTGAAAAATTTGAAAAATTTGAAAAATTTGAAAAATTTGAAAAATTTGAAAAATTTGAAAAATTTGAAAAATTTGAAAAATTTGAAAAATTTGAAAAATTTGAAAAATTTGAAAAATTTGAAAAATTTGAAAAATTTGAAAAATTTGAAAAATTTGAAAAATTTGAAAAATTTGAAAAATTTGAAAAATTTGGAAAATTTGAAAAATTTGGAAAATTTGAAAAATTTGGAAAATTTGAAAAATTTGAAAAATTTGGAAAATTTGGAAAATTTGGAAAATTTGGAAAATTTGGAAAATTTGGAAAATTTGGAAAATTTGGAAAATTTGGAAAATTTGGAAAATTTGGAAAATTTGGAAAATTTGGAAAATTTGGAAAATTTGGAAAATTTGGAAAATTTGGAAAATTTGGAAAATTTGGAAAATTTGGAAAATTTGGAAAATTTGGAAAATTTGGAAAATTTGGAAAATTTGGAAAATTTGGAAAATTTGGAAAATTTGGAAAATTTGGAAAATTTGGAAAATTTGGAAAATTTGGAAAATTTGGAAAATTTGGAAAATTTGGAAAATTTGGAAAATTTGGAAAATTTGGAAAATTTGGAAAATTTGGAAAATTTGGAAAATTTGGAAAATTTGGAAAATTTGGAAAATTTGGAAAATTTGGAAAATTTGGAAAATTTGGAAAATTTGGAAAATTTGGAAAATTTGGAAAATTTGGAAAATTTGGAAAATTTGGAAAATTTGGAAAATTTGGAAAATTTGGAAAATTTGAAAAATTTGAAAAATTTGAAAAAATTGAAAAAATTGAAAAAATTGAAAAAATTGAAAAAATTGAAAAATTTGAAAAAATTGAAAAATTTGAAAAAATTGAAAAAATTGAAAAAATTGAAAAAATTGAAAAATTTGAAAAATTTGAAAAATTTGAAAAATTTGAAAAATTTGAAAAATTTGAAAAATTTGAAAAATTTGAAAAATTTGAAAAATTTGAAAAATTTGAAAAATTTGAAAAATTTGAAAAAATTGAAAAAATTGAAAAATTTGAAAAAATTGAAAAATTTGAAAAATTTGAAAAATTTGAAAAATTTGAAAAATTTGAAAAATTTGAAAAATTTGAAAAATTTGAAAAATTTGAAAAATTTGAAAAATTTGAAAAATTTGAAAAATTTGAAAAATTTGAAAAATTTGAAAAATTTGAAAAATTTGAAAAATTTGAAAAATTTGAAAAATTTGAAAAATTTGAAAAATTTGAAAAATTTGAAAAATTTGAAAAATTTGAAAAATTTGAAAAATTTGAAAAATTTGAAAAATTTGAAAAATTTGAAAAATTTGAAAAATTTGAAAAATTTGAAAAATTTGAAAAATTTGAAAATTTTTAAAAATTTTAAAAAATTTAAAAATTTTAAAAAATTTAAAAATTTTAAAAATTTGAAAAATTTGAAAAATTTGAAAAATTTGAAAAATTTGAAAAATTTGAAAAATTTGAAGAATTTGAAAAATTTGAAAAATTTGAAAAATTTGAAAAATTTGAAAAAATTTAAAAAATTAAAAATTTGAAAAAATTGAAAAATTTGCAAAATTTGCAAAATTTGCAAAATTTGCAAAATTTGGAAAATTTGGAAAATTTGGAAAATTTGGAAAATTTGGAAAATTTGGAAAATTTGGAAAATTTGGAAAATTTGGAAAATTTGGAAAATTTGGAAAATTTGGAAAATTTGGAAAATTTGGAAAATTTGGAAAATTTGGAAAATTTGGAAAATTTGGAAAATTTGGAAAATTTGGAAAATTTGGAAAATTTGGAAAATTTGGAAAATTTGGAAAATTTGGAAAATTTGGAAAATTTGGAAAATTTGGAAAATTTGGAAAATTTGAAAAATTTGGAAAATTTGAAAAATTTGAAAAATTTGAAAAATTTGAAAAATTTGAAAAATTTGAAAAATTTGAAAAATTTGAAAAATTTGAAAAATTTGAAAAATTTGAAAAATTTGAAAAATTTGTAAAATTTGAAAAATTTGAAAAATTTGAAAAATTTGAAAAATTTGAAAAATTTGAAAAATTTGAAAAATTTGAAAAATTTGAAAAATTTGAAAAATTTGAAAAATTTGAAAAAATTTAAAAATTTGAAAAATTTGAAAAATTTGAAAAATTTGAAAAATTTGAAAAATTTGAAAAATTTGAAAAATTTGAAAAATTTGAAAAATTTGAAAAAATTTAAAAAATTGAAAAATTTGAAAAAATTGAAAAAATTGAAAAAATTGAAAAAATTGAAAAAATTGAAAAATTTGAAAAATTTGCAAAATTTGCAAAATTTGGAAAATTTGGAAAATTTGGAAAATTTGGAAAATTTGGAAAATTTGGAAAATTTGGAAAATTTGGAAAATTTGGAAAATTTGGAAAATTTGGAAAATTTGGAAAATTTGGAAAATTTGGAAAATTTGGAAAATTTGGAAAATTTGGAAAATTTGGAAAATTTGGAAAATTTGGAAAATTTGGAAAATTTGGAAAATTTGGAAAATTTGGATAATTTGGAAAATTTGGAAAATTTGGAAAATTTGGAAAATTTGCAAAATTTGGAAAATTTGAAAAATTTGGAAAATTTGGAAAATTTGGAAAACTTGGAAAATTTGGAAAATTTGGAAAATTTGGAAAATTTGGAAAATTTGGAAAATTTGGAAAATTTGGGAAATTTGGGAAATTTGGAAAATTTGGAAAATTTAAAAAGTTTGAAAACTTTGGAAAATTTGGAAAAAAATGGAAAATTTAGAAAATTTGGAGTAAGAATACTCCTTGCTACGAACACACAGTTCACCGAAGGCGTATATGATTTACTACAAACATTTTCTTTAAAAAGGGTTAAATGTTGAATTCGAATAAAGCTCCTGCCTCTGCCCATCAAAACATGCCAACTACCTAAGCGGATGTTCTTTTGGTTGTACCTTCGAAAATCAACTTTTTGCCACTGTCTCCCACGCCTACTGCCTACGAATATTTTCACCCCTGGTTGACAGCAGATTATTAGACTGACGCGAGGTATCTGATGCGTGGCAACCACATGACGTATGTCGCGTGTAGGTTTGATGGGAAGCCGGGAAACTCGATCACTGGAATGTTTACTGTGACGTATGGGTCAGTACCGTTTTGATTCTTATTTTGGAACCACATAACTTTCTTTGATGGGGATTATTTATAAAAGTCTATTTTCAGAATTCAATAACATGTACTTGAATTAAATATCTTCCAACTAGAATAAATCAATCAACGCATAGTTTTCCTTGTAAGGGTCAGAAGATTTTAAAGCTACCTATCAATCTTTTCGACTGTTTGAATAAATGCAACACACATATATAAGGAGTAATAATCAGAATCGACGGCGAAAATGGTAAACACGAAGGAAAAGTGCTTTGAATGATATTATCTTTGCCAGCCTACTATTGTATTCAACCGATTGTGGAGTACTTTTTCAAGATGACATATCTGAAAATGGATGTCAAATAAGTATTTGAAATATTGAAGCTGATAGTGCCTGGAATTTGAATCGAAGCGGTAGTATATTCACACGCACAGTAAATCAACAGAAAAGAAAATAACAAGACGTGGGACTGGGAAGTGCAGAATCCAATTTGTGGAATACCGAAAATTCCTTTCAACACCGACCGAATTGAAGTGGGGCGGATGGTGAGCCTGGTTGTTCGCCGGCGAAACCCAAGTAAATCAAAGTGCTTTTACTCATGATCTGTGCGTGTTTCACACCGAACGGTTCATAAAAAAGGATGCCATGTTTATTTTCTCGCCCCGATGAGTGCCGTTGAAGGCTCTTACTCGAAACAAGACATTGATGTGATGTAGCATGTTTTACCCTCTCTCGCCGTGAGAAACCTGTCAAATGGGAAATTGATTTCACTTCCTTTTTTTTCTCCTATAGAAAATTTTAATTTTCCTCTTCAGCAATACCGAAGCGAAGACGCGCCTTTCGCCGTTTAAGATGAAATCTTGTTCGGATTTATCGTTAATCGAAATCGGTGATGTAACGATTTGAATGTTTTCGAAGGGAAACAAGTCTTCTCGCTCGCTGTGATTGAGACACAGTTTAACAAGCTTGTTGCTTAAAAAGAAAACGACGTCCCTCAAAATAGCTGGAAGCTTTCCAACATTCAAAACAACGGTACGCTCGTGGTGAAACCTGTAGGGATCTGATAAAGCAGATTGGGTTCAATTGGGTAATTGGATTTTATGTACCTTCCCGATTCCGGGGAATTTGAATTCAAGTTTACGATAATCAGATTTTTTTTCCAGAGATCCGAATTCAAACATTTTTTCACGAAAACACCACCGCCTGCTAATCTCAATGCCATAACGAATTAAATTCTCCACATGAGTTTTGGGAAAAGTTTCGCGAACCTGCGTCAACCACGCAGTATCTTTCGCTGGTAACAGCAGGCGGTGGTTGTTGTTTTCGTTCCCGTCGTCAAGGAATTTTAAGTGGGTTTTTCTCGGTTCGACAAGAATGAACATCGACGAGCCTTATTTTGATCTGTTCCCGTATGTGTTACATGTGTTGCCGGGGTTATGTTCCGCTCCGCACCGATTCAAATGGTTGCCAAACAGCGGTAGCGGACTGGAAAAAATTCTTATTCTTCACAAACTACCAAGCGTCCCCGTCGTTTCGATCTCCATGAGGAGAAATTCTCCATTTCAAAACATTGTCATCGTCGTCATCGAGGTTAAAAGTTTTAGAACTCGCTTCAGTCTTATCGATTGACACTTTTCCACTCCTCCCCCCCAGCCCTTGCATGACGCGAACTTTTACCGTAACCATTCCCTTGTCGTCGTTTCAACTTCTACAAATAGAGGCAGCTCGAAAGTTTTTTTTCCCGCTACTGTTCTTCATATTCGGTGCTACTACTACAACTGCCAGCAGTGCGCTTGAACAACTTTTTTAGTCCGACTCCGAGCAAAGTTGCCCTCTTGCTGAGCGAGAATATTTTTTCTGGTCTTCTTTCGCGAAAAAGGTACTTTCGGGGTGCGCTGTACGTATGCTGATAGTCGATGATGGGGATACGAGTAAGACGATGACTCCGGGCTAAAATCTGGTCGTTTTGCCTACAGATGTGTACTTATGTTGTTTCGTTTTTTAAAGGGTTGCCATCGAAGCTGTACCAGAGCTTAAAGTGCTTACAGTTTACGATTATCACGATTCCAATTTAGCCGAACGAGGAATGATCCTTGCATTGATAGAAACAACTGGAAAGTTTGTTCATTTTCGACGGATGAGTCACTCAACGATGACTCCTTAACAAGTAACATATGAATTTGGGTTAAAACCGGGTTGCTACGATGGTCGTCTAGTTTCAGTTGGGGGTAGGAAGCTGCCAGATAACGAAAAGCGATTGCCGTGTAAGGGACTTCGAGTTGGATCCTTGTACCCGCTCATACATGACTAGTGGTTTTTTTTTCGAATCAAACTCGAAGCCATCTCAAGATAAATCGGTTCTATCTTTTACGGAAAATTTTGGATTTTGGAATATTTCATTTTCACTTCTATTTCACTAATCCAATGTTGTGTTTCGATTGCGACTTGTACCGTAAACCGGGGTGACATTGATCACTTTTCGAAGTAATCATTACATATTTTTAGACGCAACTCATTTTTTACAAGTTTAATATTTTTAAAACGTGTACTGAGATTGGATGGTTTTACCTAAAATTGTCCGCTTACAGCTATTTTTCCAAAAATGATTTCAAGTTGAAGTCCGGAGTGACTATGATAACCTGCATGTTCACCCACATTAAGTTATTGATGTCAGTGTTTTTCATTGAAATGTTTGTTTAAACTAATTTTCGAAAGATACTCATAGTTAAATAGATGTTAATTGGTATTACACAAAGTATTTCAATGTACTGTAAAATTCGAGTAACCAAAATTGTATAATTGGTGTCGAACTAGAATAAAAGATTCTAAAAACCTTTTAAACTGCTAAAAAAAATATTTCATTGCTTTATCAATGTACAAAATGATTCATCCAGTTTAACACGTTGGAATATCGAACAATAAAAAAATATTGCAAATTTTGGCTTAAAATAATTTGAAATAATTTCCAACTAGTTTCAAAAAATTAACAAACCCTTAAAAGTAAATTTGGCCCATCCCACCCTAAAGGAAAATAAAAACTCACTTGTAAATTATTACTCTTGCTCAAATCTGAGATTTATTTGTTTTATAAAAAATAGACACTTTACGAAAAATAAGGTAAGTCAAATTTCGGTTTTTTGCATTTTTTGTACCCAAAATCCGAACAATATACTCAAAAAGTATAACAAATCAGTATTTTATAAGTTTAGAGTAAAACTCATTTCATATTAAAATGATTCGGTAGACTATTCTGGTTTAATAAGCGATCTACGAAAAAAGTTTCGAGTGATCAAAGTCACCCCGATGATCAAAGTCACCCCGGTTTACGGTATGTTGTTAACATTGTTTTTCTTATTCTTATCTGACTTTTTCGCTTTTATGTTTGTTTATCTGGTTAATATTTTTGCTTTTATTAATTTATTTTATTATTAAACTCCGTTTAGGATTTTCTCAAGCTTTTTCTTCATATTGAGATTTTTAATTTAATCAATTGCTATGAGAATATGCCGGTTGTGGGCCATTCGCAATTTTTGATGTCTGGTTTTCGCTAGCACTGTGAAACTTTGCACAGCGTCACATCAGTAAACTAGGTTTTGGAAGCACTCCGGACCAAGAACATCTATTTGCAGACAGACTAGCCATTGCGCGTGGAGACTTGTTTACAAGCAGGGGAAATATCTTTTTTCCTCGTCAACTGCTTCTTATAGGTTTCTATCTCGCTATTGTTGTTGCTGTCTCCAGATATACTTACTTGCTTGTTGCCATTACGGGTCACGAGTGTGAACTTCCTCACTGATGGTAAGGATGGCTGTTGATTTTGAGGTACTGGATGCAGGTTTTGCAGTTGTCAATATTACCTGAACCGCTGCCACAAATTTGGCAACCGTTTGTGGTTCAGGATTGTGGATTGAATTTTATTTCATTTCATTTCATTTCATTAACGGTTTCTGAGTAGAGTAGTCCGAAAAGTAAAAGTAGTCTTTTCACGACTTGTTTTTATCATACAGGGTTAAGTATGAGGAAATGGGACGGTCCAGCTATATTCTCACCGCAAAAACGTCATTTGAGGAACCTGAAAGTAGTTCTTACATGTGTCCTTTGTGGTAGATTCCATTTCTTTCAAATGTGACATGCATTTTTAGTAAGTGTCTTATAAGATCTTGTAACCGAACCTCTTTTTTCTCTTCGATCATATATATGTAGATTTTGATAATAACGTATTCACACACAACCACTTGTTTTAAGTTGTTATGTAAAATCGATTATTTTTTAGCTGGGCCAATTTGTTGAATGTTATAAGCACTGAATGTCTGATATGTTAAAACTGGATAAATGCAACTTTCGCAAGCCTAGGCTCTCAACTTCACCTGATGTTCCATATCACGAATGCTCGTTCTTATGCTAAAAATCTGGAAGTGAATATACCCGGTATTAGACCAATTTTTGCTTCTGCGACTCACTCATCTCGACAGATCACCGCTGCAAAAAAATGCAGTAATAGTCTCTTGTTTTTCAGAAGAAAATTAAAGGAACTTTGTTTGTCGCTCGCTTCGCACTGACTCGGGCAAAAGCAGAAAGTACACTGAGTATCGTGATCGTTGGTTTTTGGTTGGTGAAAATTGTTATCTTTTTAAACGCATCATTTTGTTCAAACCAAACGAGTGAAAAATTTCTTAAAAGTCGCTGAAATGCATATTTTCTATGTTTTTGAAAATTTTCGGGGACCGGGGCTTCTCAACTTGTTGAGCATGAGCATGATAACAGTAGTTTACTACTCCGTGATTGATTGTATGTAATGTAGGCTTCTCAATGTGCACGTTTCGAGGGTTCTATATTTCGAAATTCCTCGTCCTTACAGTCATCGGAGAAGGAAAGGATTGTTAGTGCAACAAACGTTGCTGCGAAGACCGTGTATACCTCTGCATCTCCACGTTTGCCACAGAAACACGTTTGTGTTAGTAGGATGTGGCAAAGAGTTACACGAATCTGGATTCACCTTAATAAGTGATACGATCTATGCAACTCTCAGAAGTGTCATCATTTATTGATCGCTCTGGGTATCCGGCTGCCGAGAATTTATTATAGGTTTATCGTTTGTTGAATTAATTTGGAAATGCTAAGTTTGTGAAAAAATCAACTTCAGCTCCGGACAACCGACAGTCGGGAGTGTTACTGATGTAAAAGAGGACTCCACAATAGAAGGAGTATGCAAGCGATGTGGGCACTGGGCAGGTCGATTGAAGGGTATAAATTTGATCGAGAATTTTTAGTATCGCAAGCAATACGTTCCTGCGGTTCGAAGTCTACCATTTTTCAGTCTATTGGAACTATAAATGCGGAAATCTATCGATCTACTTGTTTGCAGAGGAGGCTGCTGCCTTCGCTTGAAAAAATAGTACTTATTCACTGTTTTGGCCGGACCTAGTGTCGGCGCACTACGCCGAAACAACTCTCAATTGGCGCACCGGAAAGGGTATGGATTCCGTTGAGAATTCAGCCCGTTGAACGTTACTGATTGTAATTGTAAAGATGGTCTTCAAAACGGCTGGTATTGGATTTCTAAAAAATTTGGGCAAGGGCGTAAAAAATGTGATGAAACACTTGTCCAGAAGTTAACGAAAAGTAGTCGATCCAAATTTCATCTGGTCTTCACAATTTTTAAGTTCGATCTCGTACAGTAAAGTAAAGTAAAGAATCATACATTTGTTCTTTTGAACCTAATTTTTGGGGAGATTTGAAGGCAAAATGTGTGAATAACTTATTTTCGATGTAATCCAATCCGTAGACGAATGGAAAAATCTGTTTCTTTCCCAATACCAATAAAAAATCATTGATTTTTGTTATGCAATGGTAATATTTTTTTCACTGGAAAAAACATTTTTGAATATTTTCATCTCGACCTCACCTCAAACAGTTATTATTCGAACTGTATCTAACTTACATTCAAATGCATCACACTCGAAACATTGCACTACTTGCTGTAAAACAGAATATCTTGCTCAAATTAAACAAAGAAAAGATGATGAAAAAATCCAACCGTCGCAGTTACTTCCACTTTTAGCACAACACCGACGGATGGCAAAACCAGTTAACCCTTTGTACTTATTCCTCCCTTTATAACAAATGGCCGGGTTTTTTTTGCTGGAAGCGAATCTAATCGAAAAACAAAAGACCCTCCCACCCGGTAGAGTTTTTTTTTCTTATTTTCTTTCCTTGTTTGATGTTGGCTAGCAACTTATTTTCGATGTAATCCAATCCGTAGACGAATGGAAAAATCTGTTTCTTTCCCAATACCAATAAAAAATCATTGATTTTTGTTATGCAATGGTAATATTTTTTTCACTGGAAAAAACATTTTTGAATATTTTCATCTCGACCTCACCTCAAACAGTTATTATTCGAACTGTATCTAACTTACATTCAAATGCATCACACTCGAAACATTGCACTACTTGCTGTAAAACAGAATATCTTGCTCAAATTAAACAAAGAAAAGATGATGAAAAAATCCAACCGTCGCAGTTACTTCCACTTTCAGCACAACACCGACGGATGGCAAAACCAGTTAACCCTTTGTACTTATTCCTCCCTTTATAACAAATGGCCGGGTTTTTTTTGCTGGAAGCGAATCTAATCGAAAAACAAAAGACCCTCCCACCCGGTAGAGTTTTTTTTTTCTTATTTTCTTTCCTTGTTTGATGTTGGCTAGCAGTCTCACGGCAATCCATTGTTGACATAGTAGCCCGTTAATATTATCAAAGAAGAAAACCCGAATGTCACACCAATCAATCGGAGGAGGCGTTGAGTGTCATTTACAGTTTCAGTGTTTTAATCTAGGGTAGCCGATGAAAAAGACCGTGAAAATTTGTACCAAAATGGGTTTGGGGTTTTACTTGAAAAGTGTCTTATATTTATATTTTCGATTGTGATTTTTATGATTTTGATTTTGAATATTGTATTCTATAAATTCCGAGTTTTTTCTTTACTTGGGATCAAACAAAGTTGGGGAGTTTTTATGGCTTTTGTTTCGGTTCCAGTTCCAGCCGAGTGGACACAGCTGAGCAGAAGCTTTTTCAGGTCAGCACCTGGTGCACCGTTACTGGTTAGTTGGTTGGCTGGCAACGTTTTTATATGGCATACAGCACCGCCTACTACTACTGCTGCCGTTGATGATGTCAGCTGGTGTGATCTATCGGTGGAAAAAGTTAAGGTGGCAGTTTCAAATTGATCAATTAGGAACTAGTTCCCTTCGGTTCCGTGTCCGTTAAGCAGAATGTGTTGTATTGTCATTCGATGTTATACTGTTAACAATCCGTATTAAATAGAAACACAAAAACCATCCATCATCGGAATTGATTGCTTTATATACGCACAAACAATGCTTATCGTGTAATGTGGACAGACCGCTAATTGTGTAATGATGATGGAAAATTTTGAATCCTCTGGATTTTAACCTAGATAACTATTTTGGCAATTTTCCAACAATCTTCTATACCGACGCGCCTTTTGACGTACGCCCGTACTAATTTTCGCTTAAACTGAACCACCACACCACCACCACTTGGTCGATCCTTTTGTACCGTTCCCGAATCTGCACCCAATTTGAACAGATTATGATGTAGCGTAACCAATTTATATTACGATCATTCATCGTTGACTCAGTGTCCACAGATTTTGCCATGAGAAAACGAGTGAAAGCTGACCGTCCAACTGCACATCATCGTCAGCAGATTTTGGCTCGTTCCCTGCAGTAACCGACCAGAGCTGGGACAGCCGCCGTTACCACGGGGTGTGAAAAAGTTAAATTTCAGGTTAAATTGCATTTTCAGTCATCTGTATTGTCCGGGATTTCCAACATCGAGTTGGCGATGGTTCACGATGCATCCATGGCAAACTTGGATTGGAATTGATTTTCTGCCTTCGGGGGGTAAGGATAGACATTCGAAAAATCATTTTACCACTTCAAAGCCTACTCTAACACTTGAAGTTCACCTTTTCGTGCGCTCTTTTCCCGCACCAAGTCTATGGTCGGTAGCGAGCGTCGGCCTATTACCACTATGCTGCTTGCTGCATTCCAATTCTGATACGAAAACTTTTTGCTCGTGCCGTGTAGGTACCATGCAACTTCCGAATATGTGGACAACATTTTTTGCTCGTCGTAGCATGCCAGGATTAAGCATACCTAAAACTTTCCCATAAGCTAGCTACTCGAACGAGTAAAACGGAATGACTTTATGGAAATAAATGTGCCATTGCTATGGATATGTGTCGGTTCTGTGCAGTTTTAGGGTGTCTCTTAATTTAAAAAAAAATCGGAAAATGTCATACTCGTATATGAATCTCAAAAACCAATATTTGATTGTTACTAATCCAAATAATCTCAATCTAAAGAGCCACCCTATAACCGCGCCGCTCTCGTGCCACAGGGAACCAACGGGTTCCGTAAGCTGTTTTAGCACGAAGCTAATAAGCTTTGCTGGATGAGCCAGACAAATATGTAATTAAAACGTTAGTGCCAAAACAGGGATTTGCTTCGCACAGCTCTCTGCCGTTTTGGGTCTCGCCGTTTCGAATAGTGATGAAACTTTTACAACCGAACTTAACCAGAACTAATTGTACGCGAATATTTAGAAGAAAATATTCCACCCAGTTGGTCTGCCCGCGCGAGCTACACCTGGTTGGGCATTACCAGCCGAAACGAAGTTCCATAAATTATACTCTTTTTTGTGAAGAAAATACTTTGACGAAGAAAGAAAAAAAAACACTCAGCCCTTATAATTGCATGTAACTTTTCTTTTCCACGCCACGCTCAAATTTTGATAATAATCTACCTACGAGTAACACTATGCCAGTGCCGTGACCATAATGCTGATCCAAGCAGGCCGAACTTCTTGCATAATCAAGGCGAATGAGGTGATTGGACAGAAGAAAAAAACAACCTTTCGATGATGGAGGGGGCAAATTTTCATGGGTGGCTATGATGCAACCGGGAAAAGGAGCTTGAAGTTGGGAAAAAATCGTTTTTTTTTTATAATTTTATGAAAGTGTTGGCTTGTTTGTTGGCGCTGAAGTTGTTACGGCTATAGTTTGCTGGAGAATTATGCGAGCTGTTGTGAGGGAGGGTGGGAGGGGGGGGGGGGTTGTAATCCAAGATGCAGTGCTGAAACAGTTATTTAACCAATGTCTGCCATGTCTGGGTTTCTTTTTGAGGAGATACAAGTAGACGAAAGTTTTCGTTGAATGAAAATTTATTCAATCACAGTAGCTATTGTTCTTTTGAATAAAGAACGTACACCAGTGTGTCCAGAGTTACAATTTCCTATCACATCGTTACACAGGGCGATACGGTATTTTATTCACGTCCAAACGAGCCGAGCGTTTCAACATGATTGAACATTTTCAATATCGAAAAGCTAAATAAAAATTTCATAGGTAATAATAGAAAAATTGAATAAAAAGAAAGATTTTTGAACTAGAATAAAATAATTAAAGGAAATTGAATTAATAGAACAGACCAATCCTGAAAAGCTGAATAATTCAAAGGAGAAAAAAGTTAATTTAATAGCAAATGGAAAAAATAAGAAAACAAACTAAAGAAGTGCAAAATTAGGGAAATGTAGGTAAGCGTAATATAAAAAGGAAAAGTGAAAATTGGAATCCTATTCAAAATGAGAAAATAAGATACACAGCATTAGAAAACATGAATTCACCTAGGTGTCACTCTAAACATAAAAATCTTGCTACCATTGGGATTCTGACAGGTAATTTTCCTGTCTTCAACTTTTTTGAAGACTGCTAGTTGATCTAAAATCATCCCGAGAACAAGGCTATATAGGGCCGAACAGCGGATAGTGATCGTTCCAATATCAGTTTTTACAAACACTTTTTTGTGAAAAGTGCTTGAGTTTAGCTTTAGGAGAATTTTAGTAAATAATAACATTCGTCGTCGTTTTGGCATCACTGTTGAACTAAAGTGCGTTCATCAACACAGTTGAATATTTTTTTATTATTTTCGATTGTTTTATACTTCGAGATACCTGTAATCGTTTGTTGGTTTGCTGTTTTTCGTTTCTCGTCGTGATTTTTCGTCGCTGTTCGGGATTTGTGAGTGAATAGTCGTAGAAATCGTGTTCAGCCATTGTGATAATTTGTGCGCCGATTTTTCTATCCAAAGCGACATCTACTGATGAATGGCTACACATCACTGCTCGAAAGTTTTCCAGTTGTATTGCGTACAAGTACAAGACACACAAATTTTGTGTACCCGCTAGCCGCTGGTCATTCAGCATGGTTTGTACTAGCAGCTCAAAAGTGACTGATCGCAACACCTGTCACGAGCACCGTAAACCGGGGTGACTTTGATCACTCGACACTTTTTTCGTAGATCGCTTATTAAACCAGAATAGTCTACCGAATCATTTTAATTTGAAATGATTTTTACTCTAAACTTATGAAATATTGATTTGTTATACATTTTAAGTATATTGTTCGGTTTTTGTGTACAAAAACTACAAAAAAACGAAGCTTCGTAAAGTGTCTATTTTTATAAAACAAATCTCAGATTTGAGCAAGAGTAATAAATTACAAGCGAGTTTTTATTTTCCTTTAGATTGGGATATGTTTAATTTAATTTAATTTAATTTAAGAGTTTGTTTATTTTTAATACATTTTTTGTGAAACTAGTTGGCAATTATTTCAAATGATTTTAAGTTAAAATTCGTAACATTTTTTTATTGTTCAATATTCCAACGTGTTAAAATGGATGACACTTTTTGTACATTGATAAAACACTGAAACAAAACAATTTTAGTAGTTTTAAAGGTTTTCAGAATTTTTTATTCAAGTTGAAAAAAATTATACGAATTTTGGTTACTCGAATTTTACAGTACATTGAAATACTTTGTATAATACTAATTAACATCTATTTAACAATGAGTATCCTTCCAGAATTAGTTTAAACAATCACTGGAATGAAAACCATTGACATCAATAACTTAATGTGGGTGAACATGCAGGTTATCAAAATCACCCCGGAACACGAAAACGGACTTCAACTTGAAATCATTTTTGAAAAAAATAGCTGTGAACGGACAATTTTAGATAAAACCATCCAATCTTGTTCTCCATACATCAGTACATGGTTTAAAAATATTAAACTTGAAAAAAATGTGGTGCGTCTAAAAATATGCAATGATTACTTCGAAAAGTGATCAATGTTACCCCGGTTTACGGTACTGCGGAAATTTGTTCGATATCTGTCAAGGTGGATTATGATATTACAGATTTCCTGAGAACTCATTTTAAATTTTCAGTCCGAATTTTCGCCCACTACATGCAAAGCCGCGATTAAGAATGTGACAGCACTGCTGAATCGTTCGAACGTGTCATTGTGTGCATCCAATAATTTTCACAGTTTTCCAGTGGCTTATAGTGTGTTTGATGGCAAATCTAAGCCAATCGTTCACTCGGTCGTTTGTCCTATTTATTTACTGTTTAATAGGCTCGTTAGTAGGTTAAAATATCGCGTAAGTAGTGAGTTTTCACGTAGTGATTTTATCATCGCATGCTAATTACTTTGCCGTGCACGATTGTGAACCTAGCTGCCAAAAGCACGCACATTCGGTTCGTGTAGCGCCATCTGAAAATGACTAGTTGATGCAATGTTTTTTTTCCTGATTGGCTATTGAGGAAAATTCTTGCATTCTAATTAATTCAAGACGCCGGTGAGATCGTTATTTTTTCAGTGTTTATATATTTTATCCAAATATTTTTCTTATTGTGAATGCGTGTCAAAATAAAAAATATTTTTCATATTGGAAACGTGAGTATATTTCAAATATCTAATTGATATGATGATGTATTCGTGCGGGGCTTATTGAATATGAAAGTGACCTTAGAATGTACGTGTAGCAACAGCCATTCTTGAAATTAATGTAGGGTGACCATACGTCCTGGTTTCCCAGGACATGTCCTGGTTTTACATTGACTGTCCTGGTGTCCTGTGAAGTCGAGGAAAATGCTTGATTTGTCCTGGTTTTTCTTCTGTAAGCTTAATATATTTCTATTTATTCAGTCTTCGCTTTTCACTATACTCCAGATCGCAGTTACGACCGACCGCAATCATAACTGCAACGTATACTCATTCTCAATCGGAATGCGACAAACAAAACTTAATTCAGTCGAATTTCCCAATTGTACCCTCCGATGGTTTTTTTTAACCTCTCAAGAGTGCCTCGTTAATATCGATGAAACAATGCTTACCAGCGCTTCTTCTCGGCTTAAATTGTCTTTCAATCCGGGACCCGAAGAATTCCCTTTGGTACCTCTGAAAAGACACATAGGTGTTTTGGTGCTTCTGTTTCCGCTTGAGTTCTCTTGCCAGTGGCTTTTTCCGTCTTACTGGAAATCCATTCCATAAAAAGAAAAATAGCAACTATCGTGGAATAAAGCCAATGAGCGCTCTCTCGAGCTGGAGTTCACGGATTTACTACAGGGTCGATACCAGTACCTAATCAGTCGCTCTGCTTGTAAACAGTGCAGCGAATCAAACGAACGTTTCTACCTAAAGTCCGCTGTCTTTATGTACGGTACCAGTACTATAAACAAGCAAAGCAATCGAATAATGAAATTCGTTCCAAGCTAGTGTGAACAATAAAGCAGCGTTATTTTCATCGGTGCGATATCGATCATTCATTTCAAGATGTTTGAAACTGAACAAAAAAAATCAACAGCAAACTTGCAAATGCAGTTTAGACTAACGGAAGTCGTCGTTATACAAGCCCACCACACTCTTACTGATAACGTTTAAAACTTTGGCCATAACGGAATGCTACTCTATGGAAAACAACATGCAATACGTCGTTGAATGAGGACCAAGGTACCAGTTTATCTTGATAATTATAAGATTGATATGCATCTGCACGATCTACACCTGGGTACTATTAATAAAATTTTTACAACCATCATGTAGGAATACGTAACGGTGGAATCCTTTAAGTTTGAAACCTGGAGATAATTTTTTTTAGGTATTTCCAACGGTGTTTGTTTCGTGAGACTGCGAGTGACGGAACCAATTCCTTCATATCTGAACTTTCAATTCAAAGCCAAATGCGTGATCAAATCTCAAATCACGTTGTGCACGTATGAAGGACAGACCCCTGCGTGCCCTACAATGTTACACAAGAAGACACACTACGAGAAACCATGCACACAAACCTCTAACGAAGCAATATCAACTGCAAGCATACCCATCACACAGCCCTTCATCAACATCAACTAAATCACAAACCACCGGAGTTGCAGCTCAGGTACCAACGAATACTGAAACAACAGAACCTACGCACAACGTGAACGATCATTGTGATACGCCTATTACTTCCCAATCAACTGCCAGCACCATCGATAATAAAGTAAATAACAACGAACATGGACAAGCGGTCATGACCCGTAGGCCCCACAAACAACTCAAACTAGGTGATCGTGAAAGCCCGTACAACATTAACAGCGAGGATAGCATGAACGAAAACGATAAACCGAGAGAAAGCGGACTAAGTGATCTACAAGCAACAGGAGGCAATGAAGTAAATAGATCTTCAACAAGAAATAAGAAAGTAATAAATCGCGTACACAGGATCCAATAGATTACACGTACACAAGATACAATAATATTCGATTTATTTATTTTTATTTACACATTGATAATATTAAAAGATCCACGGCTTAGGTAATGCATTGAGGCGTGTCAAATAAATGAAATAGCTAATGGACGATTAACATGCCTTCACGCCACATAACAGGGAGTATGGAATTTCTGCTTGTATTTACCGAATTCAGATTCACCGCCTCCCTCATTCATCAACTTCCCAACTGACTGAAACTTCATGCAGAATGGAATGCTTGAGTGCAGAGGAAATATAAATTCCTTCAACAACCAAAGCATTTATTTGTTTTTAAGTGGATAGTTTGAAGGCAAAAGTTGGCATCTTCTACATTTTCGAGCATAAGTGAACTGCATAATCTATATCTGGTGCACTTTTGCTCAATAATCCCTCTGATAGGTAGAATGGAAACAAAATTAAATTTGCTTCTGAATCCGAACATGTCCGAACCTGAATGCGCTGTGTCGGGAGAACGAATGACTAGGGAAATGAACCAAACATTTCATTCATCGCGACGGGCATGAATTGAATTTTGTTTTCTTTCAAGTTCACGCAGGGATATCAATTTTTTCAAGCTCGGGCTCAAACTGATATTATTTACACCAAGCTATCCGACAGTTTTCATACAACAATCGATTAAACGGAGAAATTTTTGGTAACAACGGTAGGTTTTGCAGCTCTCAAATCGAGAGATAATGGTTGTCATTGGAGATTGCCAGGCATACCGCAGGGAAGCTACTTGGGATCGCTGATGTTTCTGATTTACGTCAATGTCGCGTTTTTAGTACTGAAAACTCCTCGCCGGTCCTGCACAGACTATCTCAGCATGAAACGTTTGTTGATGGTGATGTAGCAAGAACTGCCTTTGTGTAAATCCGAAAAAGTTCTTGGTGATCGAATTCCGATGAAAGACTTTCTGGCAGAGTTGTTCCTCCCAGACTCCCATAACTTTTTTACTGTCGAAGCTCTGGCTGCCAGACACCACTTTTTAACTGCCGAAAACATGCGGAAAAGGCAATGTCGATTGAGAGGTACGGGGGGGGGAGTAATATCCTTTCGACTGTCCTGGTTTTTTACTCGTCTGATATGGTCATCCTAAATTAATGTACATTAGAGTGGCTCGAATATAACATTTTTCAGTACATAGACGTAGTCAGAAAATGCATAACATTTAGCATAACATAGACGTAGTCAGAAAATTAAAAGAGGTGGGGGTGAGGCTTGTGTACTCCCCAGTCCCCTTTTTAGATAGTTTAGTATAACATAAGGATCCATCTTCAACTGCCAAATTAAAAAGTAATCTTACGTGTTTGAGTCCTACTATTGAAGGGCTCTACTACTATCTCATTTAAAAGGGTACAACGGTTTATAAGTTTTACATATTTTAAAACCCTATTTCCTACCGTTCAGTGCCCTAATTTAAAAAAATGCATATCCTTAGATTCCTTGACGTCTCGGAATTGTTTCTATTGACGTTTTCGTTTGAGAATCTAGGAACGAAACCCTATTACTTGAAACAAACGTTTTTTGATGAAATTTGGGTTAGATTTACGCAAAACAGTGGTGATGTTGGCGAACTAGAAATATACTTCAGGTTAAAACCTAACTCCAAACTTTCCAGAATTATTTTTAGCCTCAAGCAAAAACAACACATAAATTTGTAGGTGTAAATGCTACATATTGTAAATGTAATTTTCCACAACAAAGATTGTAGTATGATTCATATTTGGGTCCATCAAAATAGTAAGAAAGTTTAGTCGTTCACATTTACAAGGACGTAATGATTCTTTGTCTTATACAAAGCAATCTAAAAACGGGACTGGGGAGTACTCAAGCCCTTCCCCCTCTTCTTTTCATTTTCTGGCTACGTCTATGTTGTTCAGCAATTCATTTTAAACATTTCATTCAAAGGTACCAAGTCAGTGATGGAAAAGAATAATAAATTTTGGATTGTACCATAAGTTTTAAAATCGTTGTAACTATTTTTTGAAAGCTCGTAGCTAGTCTTCGACAAAGTTGTTAAACAAGATTTGAACTATAGTTTTATAAAACTGTTTTTCATATTGAGTGAGTTAGCTATCTTTATTAACTTAAATGCAAAATAATTGATTTCCTCATATAAATTCCTATACAAACTTTGAACGCAATGCGCAAACCCGGGAAGTTCGGCCTGTTAAACTTATCCGAAAATTCACTTTGGACCACACAATACTACTGGCCAAGCTTGAATGTTACGGTATCAGGGGCATTGCTCATTCTGTTATTCATAGTTACCTGACGAATAGAAAGCAATTTGTATCTGTGGATGGTGAACGTAGTAGCCTTGCTCCCATTGGAATCGGTGTCCCTCAAGGTAGTAATATAGGACCTTTGTTATTTCTGTTGTATATTAATGACCTAGGTAACTTGAGGCTTACTGGAACTCCCAGACTGTTTGCTGATGACACAGCTCTGTTTTATCCCAACAATGATGTCAATACTATTATTAACTCGATCGATAACGATCTAAGTGTTCTCGACCAATATTTCAAAGCAAATTTATTATCACTAAACCTTTCCAAAACTAAGTACATGATCTTCCGATCCATACGGAAAACTTTACCAACACATCATCATCCCAAACTTAGAGATTGTACAATTGAAAATGTGGACTGTTTCAAATATTTGGGTATACACTTAGATCCTACGTTATCCTGGACACACCATATAAAATTTATCGAAAAGCGTGTGGCATCCTCCTGTGGTATTTTGTGGAGAGTTAAAGCGTTTGTTCCCCAGCGAGCTCTATTGAACTACTACTTTGCATACATTCATTCACAACTTAACTACTTAGTATCGGTATGGGGGCGAGCAGCGAGCTCTCACCTTAAAAAGCTACAAACACTACAAAACAGATCCCTGAAAATTATATTTAATCAGAGGCGACGCGTCGGTACGTTCAACCTGTTCATTGAACAGGTTGCCAAGATCAGCCGACTCGAAACCCATTTTGAGTTAACAGTAGCACGATAACTATTTTAAATGAAAGTAATAATACCCAAACCTTGAAGTTCGACAATTTCTAGAGCATTTTTTTCAAAACGACATACCTACAATGAGTGACTCTTTGTTTACTTTCTCTTCTGTTAATATGTAATTCGGTCGCTTTAACATTTATCCCTCAACTCTTTGCATAATATCCTAGCCAAAACCACTGTCTTTCGATCTGTACTGTGAAATAAGTGATAAGTGATATAGTTACGTCGTTAAAAATCGAAAGAGAAAGAAAACACAGAGAGTCACTCATTGTAGATGTGTCGTTTTGAATAGAAGCTCTAGATTTGATCTGAACCATAAACCAACTCAGCGTCTCCAGCGAGTAGAATTCAGAGATTTTCTGCTTTGCCATGACCGGGTCAACCAGAAACTTGCACGTACTCTTACCGCATGCTCTGGATGGAGCCATCTTGATGAGCGATGGATGGAATAGCAGGGTGAGTGTCATGGGTGTATGCTTTTTCTATTCTCTTTTGCACCGGTTCAAATCAAATATTGAACCAGCGTGCATTGTTGCTATGTCCACATGGGCGTTGGAGCTGTGTGCAAAACGAAAGCGCTTTATAATTTTTAAACACATTGCGTCATAAGTTTGTAGCTGTCGGTTGTACGCTTGTTTTCTTGGGTAGCCTAGCAAAATGTTTCTGCCCTTGGGACATACTAGTAAGCGCGTATGTATTTAGTTGGTTCAACGATAATAATGAACCGTCTACTTTTGCTTCACAGAAATTGTTTGTTTTTTGCATTTACATACTGAAAATATGTCTACTGATGTTATCTTGTTCTACGGTAAATTGAGCATTCTACAAGACTTTTGTTGAACAACTCATTAATGGGTTTTGACAACCAATTTGTTTTGCTCAGATCCGGCGAACAGTTTTCTGTCACAAATTCATTGGTCCTATTCGTTAGATGTTGGATGGAATCGACGACGAAATAAGCATATGATCAGAAAAGTAATGGAATCGAACTAGAGACGTTTCTGATCAGCTGCTTATTTCGTGATGTTTTGAGGGCCCTCGTGATATATTGAACAGGTTGACGGTGGAACCACGCGTCGCCTCTGTATTTAATAAACCACTTTTATATTCGACTTTGTTGTTATACTCTGAAAGTGCCCACAATATTTTACCCATAGCCCACTTATGTGACGTACAAACATTATTATTCATACACGACAATCTACATAACTCCATCGCGCAGCATAATATACATTTTACAACTTTAACACATTCTCGTTCAACACGTCGAAATAGTAACTTGCAACGCATTCGAGCAGCCACAAACCTTGGCCAAAAGCGCATTCTTTTTATTGGCCCTACCAAATTTAATGCACTTCCACTTGACATGCAGAGAATCGACAATCGTACCATCTTCAAGGCTAGATTGAAACAGTACTTTAAACATAGGCTTAACGAAATATTTAATTAATGATATTGTTTTGTAATTTAATGTAAACATCCGTCAGCAGTATTTAACTTTAATTTAATTTATAATGTGGATCCCTTAACAGGAAATCTATTTCCACTGGGATTCCACCTTAGTTAATTATCTTAAACTAATTGCACATCAATAAATGTCTGTCTCAGCTCAGTTTGTTTTATTTGTTTTGTTTGTTTTTGTTGCCATTGTTCATGGGCTGAGACAAGTTGCGTCCACTACCAGGGGGCTCTTGTATGAGTTCTTTGGTGTGGGGGAGTGTGGTGGGCAATTAAAAAAAAAAAAAAAAAAAAATGTCGCCTTTGTTTGATTGAATCGGTCTGTGGCGTTATTTACAGGCAGGGTATTAAAAATTAATACTTATTTTGATTATTTTTTCTGGGAACAACAATTACTCGTTCATTTTTTGTCACTCTTTCAATATTTGCTTCCCACTGATAAACACAATTTTACGAGGGAATAATGAAAATACATAAACCACTTCGATCTGCTATCATAATTTTCGGTTTACCTCCAAGCAATCGGAAAATGTTTGCCATCCCGTAATTAACTTTCCATTCAACCATCCCGAAATATCGGATAAATATGTACCAAGCGTAAAAATTTACTACCCTCAGCTAACTTCTTCGTACCGTTTGAGTTTTTGAAATTTTGTTTTGCACCAGAAAGAATCGTTCCATTCAATCTTTCCGGACGTGACCTTCGTACCGGGCATTTTGCATAACCCTCGAAAATGTTCAAACAAAAAATAAACCCATTACCGATACGGATCTCTTTCCATTTACCCACCATTCCCCAGCAAGCTTTTCTCGTTCGTTTTTGCTCTCTACCCACCACCTCCCAAGGCACATCGAAACAGACTCATGCAACAGGACAGGAAATATGACGTGATAATGACGAAGGTAGAGCATAAATTTCAAGCACATGTGTGCCATCTTCCTGTCTCCCAGGAGCCAACAACCTACACCACCCTGTCCGTGTACAACGGATGCCCCCGTACGGGTGATTGGGGTTCTGGTTCTGGTCCTGGTGGTTCACCGTTGGGGGTGGCAGTGGTCAACCATAACACGATAGCGATAGCGACTCTGGTTACACACTGTCTTCTTTCACAGCTTCATCAATCCTGCGCCGAGCGAAAATGCTGAAATAGCAGAAGACGATGCTAACGATTGAGGTTTTGAACCTGCTGGTGCTGCTGAAATTTGTTTTGCTTGCACGCTCGTCTTCTTCGATGGTAAGGACTTTTTTTCCTGGCATCATCGAATCGGAGAACGGGGTCCTGACCGTCCGGACCATAGTCCGACCGAACGACATGTGAGGATTAATGTTTGTTTTGCCTTTCGGGTACTACACATGACGTTGTGGCAACGAGGCAGGAGTTCGTCACCGAAGCTGATGGTTTCTTTTTTGAAGTGATTTATGAACTATCCAATCTTCTGGTAGAAACCTACTGAATTTAGGTTAAAATTGTGTTGTGTTGGATGTATAGGTCGGTCTTGATTTCTTTTAAAAAAATTTCAATGTTAATTAAAAAATGCTGCTTAGGATATTTGGATAGATCAAATTTTGCAGCTATTTTAAATCTTAAGAAAGTAAAATCGAAATTACATTGATTCGATTTTTTTTTGACTTGTTAGGCGAACTTTGTTACTCTAATAGTGGCTATTTTTGTTTTAGAATGTAGAAACTCTATTGAATATTATTTTACATATTGGCCATACGTATGACATGCTGCAAAATTCAAAAAGTTGAAAAGTAGAAAATAAACTCTACTTAGAAAATGTTAACAATAGAGCTTGACCGGAAGCAAGCTAATCTATCTATCTATCTCTATCTATCTATATGTATAAAAGTCAATGTTTGTATGTATATGATTTATGGACTCCCAAACGGTTTCACCAAATGCCGTTAAAATTTATACATATTAGACATTTGTTATGGAGCGTGTTTGTGTGCTATTGGTTGGAGATTATCTGCCCGCCAGATGGCGCTTCGAAACAAATTGTGTTTTCATCCTATTTCGTTGAAAATCGCAGCAACGCGTGATGGGTATTAGCTAGTTTTCTATAAAAACATTTTCTAAGCTTAACTCTACAACGGTTTCGTGAATTTTTTTTGTGCGTAAACGGTTTTGTGGGGTACATTCGTACCCCAAACCTAAAATTGCTCTTTTATTGAATTTATAATTAAATTGGATAGTTTTATTCAAAAATTATTCGTAAAGTAGCCAGTTCACTAGACTGGTTCAATTTCTGACTTTTAGCTCCACCAGGCTCTACTGATTCCTTTTATGGCCCTTAGTAATTGTGCAAATTTTGGTACCGATCGGTTGTGTCTATGGACCCTCCAAAAATTTCAAAGTTTATATGGAAATTATAGTATGGAAAATCGGTTAAAATTGAAAATAAATTCTTAAAACATCACCTCATCACTCAATTCTTGAGAACACTATATATTTCAAAAGGTATTCTTCTACTAAACAAATTCGTGGAACATTATAAGTTTGTGAAAATTCGCTGAGAAAAGTTATTAACTAAAGAAGCAACATGACTTCAAAACAAGTGGATTTTATTATTAATCATAGCAACTTTGTTGGAATAACTCCATCGTTATACAAGTGTAAGCTAGGCTTACCACCCACCGCTCCCGTATGGCAGATGCAGCTATTCAAACAGGGTTGCTATGATTAATAATAAAATCAACTTGTTTTGAAGTCATGCTGCTTCTTTGGTTAATAACTTTTCTCAGCGAATTTTCGCAATCTTACAATGTTCTACGAATGTGTTCCGTAGCAGAAAACCTTTAGAAATATATAGTGTTCTCATAAATTGATTGATGAGGTGATTTTTTTAAGAATTTATTTTCAATTTTAATCGATTTTTCATAATAATTTCCATATAAACTTTGAAATTTTTGGAGGGTCCGTAGATATAACCGATCAGTACCAAAATTTGCACAATTACTAAGGGCCATAAAAGGAATCAGTAGAGCCTGGTGCAGCTAAAAGTCAAAAATTGAACCAGTCTACTGTTCACAGATATTCGTGTTTATCCTATTTTATTATGTAATATTTAATTAAAGAGCAAGTCTTTAAAATACTTTTTGCCCTAATATTGCCATGACTCCAACAGTTTCTAACCGATTTTGACCGTCTATACGGGGTTGTGAAGATTAATAAATTGCGTTTTGAAAAGGTAGTAAATTGTGCAAAAACTGGTCAAAAAATTCCGATGTATTTTTGGATAACAAACACCAATACAAACAGTAAAAATACAGAAATATGCGGTAACGAAGATAAAAAAGTAAGAAGAGGAGAGGAGAACCGGTGCATTATGCGTGTATATAAAGTAAGTATGTTCCGGAGCCAGGGCTACAGAAGATGATGAATCGAGTGGTGCGTGTTGCATATTATACAGGGTGTTTGGATCATGGTTAAGAACCTCTCGAGGGATGATTGACTGTCATATTTGAAGAAAAAAATCGTTCTTCACGAACCATCAAATCTCAACCTTACTAAGTTATTGAATTTTTTGTGTTAAAAATTTTGTTGTCTTAAAATAGCTCTAACTCAAAAAGTATACTTGGTATTTCAAATCTTTTAGATCCATTGGATAGGTGAGAAAATGCATTGAATGATGTCCTCATATATTTCAGCTAATGAGGTTAAGTAACCTTTTCACTGAAATTTATTTAAAATTTAACAATTTTGATCGATTTTTCGTTCATTTCGCGAAAATCTGAATAGATATCTCCATTTTAATAATTCAGATTGTTAGTCTTGAAGAGCTGCATAATTTATTTTTTGACATGATACATGTCATGGGTTATTGAACTTGGATATTTTTATCACATTTTCACTAATAGGGGAAGGTGGGGTAAAGTGCACCCCCGGAGCAAAATGCACCCCTTGCTTATATCGAAAACTGCTGAAAATTTCTAGAAAAGGGTAACATCAGTCGGAAGTCCGCCATAGTAAACATACTTTGTCAAAGTTTGATAACCTTACATCAATAGTAGCTCGAGAAATTAACAAAAAAACAATAACGTGCTCTTCTCATGTCATTATCGTGGCTCATGCAACAAGGATTTTCAGATCTTATAAATGCAATTTGTATTATTATATCAGTGCATTCCTTTTTTTATACCGTTGTTCATTATTCTGTCGCACTATATATGAAAAATCTACTAATAATTCACTTTTTGCTAAATTTATATCTCAGCTCCATCGGGGTCGTCAAACGGTGGAATAACAAAATTCCCACAAGTTTCCTATCTCATGCCTCCACGCGAGTCTAAGTCTATTGATGACATTTGGTCCTTAGACCGGCAACGACTGGGTGCTATCAGCCTTCTGCCGATAGTAGCAGAATGAGAGGGTGCGAACAGATCTAGTCGAGAAAACATTGCCGTAAAAATGAATAGTTGATCGGAAATTAGCCCCAATACGACTAATCTGACTAGTATCTATGATCACGGGTCAATACGTATTGAAAATTCGCCGCGTCTGTTTTTATGAACCTAATTTCAAGCTCCGCTATTGCTAACAAGCCCGTGCATCAGGTTAACAGTCCTTTATATTTCCCGTCAGTGTTCGTTATTATCGCTTGTATACTTGTATTCCATAAACAATCCGATATGGAAAATAAGTAATACTTTTCTTAATTTATGACATCTCGCGCTATTTTTGCCTGTATAATGTGTTATCACACGGTAGTTTTCAAGCCAATAAATATATCGTAGAGAAGAAGTAGCGAATTCTGTCCAAATACTGGTGCAATGAATAGTGATCCGGCCCAATACGCAGATAAGATTAGCTTTTCTAGGCAATACTCCCACGGTCGGCTGTGTGGAGGTCGAATTGCTTTTGTTTAGGGAACATAGTATACTCTCGGTAGCAGGCTGCCCAGAGTTTGAAATGAACCAAAAACTAAAAAAGATCTTCTCTTTTTCGAGTGATCGTGCACTCGAAGACTAACTAAACAACTACCTAATAAAATATGCTTTACAGGTCGCATCGCTTGCTTGGAGCGAATCCTAGACCTGATACCTTTCCAAACTACCAACTCCGCGATACCTATGGAAGAGTCTGATGAATCGTCGTCCTTCCGTTAAGTAGGTGGAGCATCAACACTTCCTGTCTACCTTATCCTTTATCCTTCCCCGTGAACGATGGAGATGGGGGCGGCCGGCAATGATGGCTATCATGCTGTTGAGGTTTCAATATGGATCGGATTGGTATGAATTCCTACTTACCATTACCTAAGCAACTCTTATTAGATAATCAGCAGTCAAACATGATGAAGTCAGTGTGCAATCCGCCAAAATCATCGTCACAACGCAACGCAACGCAACGCAATTTATATCTCAGCTCCATCGGAGGTAAAATGCCCTCTTCTTTGATTTGGCTGATTTTTTAATCGAAAACAGAAAAATTGTTCTGAAAACCTACTAATTGCATAACCTAAGGCTATTTAATGGCACACTTTTGTAAAATCTCGTCAGAAAACAAAAACTACTTACTTGTTCACCGAGAATTCTGCCCCGTTGTGGCGGTGCATTCTGCCTCGTTGTTGTGGTGCATTTTACCCCTGAACAGGTGTTTTTTTTTTTTTCAAAAAGCAATTTTTAACCTTCAAACTACCAAGCCCTCTTCGATACACCAAAATCGACGTTCAATTGGCCATTCTTCATAGATTATCGAGTTGGTGTTTTTTGATGTGCCGCATGCCATGATTATCATAAAAATAAAATTTGGCACGGGAACCGTGTTCCGGAATTCTCGGAACTGGTCATCAAGTGTCTACATGTGTCCGGATGCCTTCGAATATGATTGCATTCTTCATAGACAGGGTCGCCGAGAGGGGGGGGGGGGGACCGGGGTGTTTCCCTCCGGGCCCGGAGTTCTGAAGGGGGCCCGGATTTTTACCAGAAACTAAAATTTTGACAAATACTTTTTCGACCAAAATTTATTTGAGAATGCAATTAAAACTTCAATATCTTGTGTATGAGGTAACTAGAATAGCGAATGTTCTAAACTACTGCATATTTGGTATCAACTATGTTTATCCCAACCTAATTCTCGCATCGAAACGAGATCAGTCTCGAGCGGGCATAGCGAAATTTGTACATTGAATGTCATGTACGCAGCTCACCTAGGTTCGAATCCCAACCCCGTACACAGGAATAGAAATTTTTATAGAAAGATTCATAACCTGAATGAAGAAGCGAATGACCTTAAGGTTAAAACGTCTATAATCAAAACAAAAATATGATCAGACTTGTAAGAGTTAAACAATTAAATGGTTTGATTAGAAGTCATGAAGTTGTCTTCAAATTTCGCCAACATGAAATCGATTTTTTTGATCTATTCAATTTCCAATCTTCGGAAGCGCTGGATTAGAATCGACAGTAATTATTGAAAGAAAAAAACCCTGCTTAGGGTTGCCACACCGGTTTTTGGGGGCGAACTCCGTGTCTTCGTCCAGGTAAATCCGAATTCGTCTGGATGCCCTTTTCTCTATACCAGGAATCGTCCAGCACCCAGTCCTCGTAAACATCATCCCGGGTTGCAGGCTGTAATTGTTAAGGACCTTCTCTTCAATGGATCAATGTTCATTACAAAGATTCTCGAAAGAAACTGGAGTGTGATTTCACACCCTGTGTTTGTTTACTGAGGGGTGAGCGTGAGATTTTGAACGTCGCTTCCTGAACGTACCGATCTTATTTTTATTTTTGATCTATTTACTAGAAATCAGTTACAACATTCTTGTAATATATTTTAAAGTGTGCACACCAACACAAATGAAAGATTTTTCCTGTTTTTATAGGATTATGAATGTTTTTGAAACCAGCATAGCGTAAAATCCAACCACAACCCTTATTTGAAATTTGATCCATGTTTCTCATTTTTTTCCATTTTTAATTCCTACATGGATTTTTTTTATTTTGTTAAAATTTCATTGATCTATTTTTTCAAGTTGTGAATTATATTTGTATTACTACAATTGTAAGATTCTGCCTTTCTTATACTTTTATCTTATCCATCTTTTCACGTTCCTTACTTTTGCTTTTTTTTCTATTGCTATCATTATCACTTACTTTAATTTATAGTTCTCTCTTTGTTATTTCATTTTATTCGCAATTTTTCGAGAAAATTCTTCTTTCTTTATTTTATTTTTCTTATTGTTTCATATTTTAATACCATGCTTTTTTATTTGTTTCTTTTGTCATTCCATCTAATTTTTAGAATTTGTTTGTTTACTACATTTATTTTTATCATAGCCTTTTTCTATTTCCTTTTTTATATTTTTCACATTTCCAAAAGCAATTTCACTTATTCAAATCAATTCCAATTTGTCTTATTGTTTAATTTTTTACCTTTCTCCTATTTTCTTCCTTATTTCTAGTTTTTAGTTTTTCGTAGTTTTTTTCCCATTGTCCATTTAATATAATTTTATTTATTATTTATACCTTAAATATCTTCATATTTAATTCGTTATTGTTATTTCTTCATTGTTTCCATTTAACCTATTTTGAAAGTACTTTTTGTTGACCATTTTCCTATACGTTTACATTGATTTTTTTTTATTTTCCTAAAACAACATTTGATTTATCTTTTTTGCCACTATACGCACTTGTTCTTCACTTTACATTTAGTTCGTTGTTTGAATTTGTTTCAAATTTAAATTCTAGTGTTTTTATGTTCTTTAAATAATTTAATCCATTTTATTCATTTTCTTCGTGTTAATTTTTCATTTTTTTGATTGTATAGTATACCATGTCGGCTTTTTCTACTATTTTTTTGTTTTCCATTTTGTCTGTTTGCTCCGTTTTTGTTTAATACTTCCAATTTTCTTTACTTTTTCGTCTTTTCATCATTCCAATTTTCCAGTTTTTAAAAATTTTGCGGTTAGACCATTTTTTTAAATTTTTCTATGATTATTTTATTCTTGTCTTTTATATATGCTCCTTTAATTTTATGCATTCTTATAGTTTTATTTACTTTTTCTATTGTTTTAAATATTACTTGTTTTAATGGTAAATAAATTTTATTATTCTTGATTTATCGAGTTATTCAGTTTTATGCATTTTTTATATTAATGTTTGTATTCTTTTCAGTAGTTTTTTTCATTGACATTGATTCTTAAAAATTTTCCTACTTTCCTATCGATTTTTCATTATTTTCACCATTTGTTCAATGTTCGACTTCTTTAATCTTCGCAATATGTTTTTCTAGTTTCCTGTTTTCTTTTATCAATTTTTTATAGGTTTTATTTTGGTTTTTCTCGATTTAACATTTTTTGACAATTGACATTAATTTGTTTATTTGGTTGATTTTGTTGTTTTTAGCAAATTTGTACATTTTTTAATATTTATTTTCCTATTGTTTTTATCTTTTGCTGTTCATCTCCGCTTAGATATTTTTAATTTTTTTAATTGCTACATTTTTAATCTTTCCATTTCCTTACTTTTATAAATACTATTGACAAAAATGGTGCTTTTCAAAGTCGCCAATAGTGTCGAAGAGGTATTAAAAAACTCCCACTCTCTACGCTCTTTTTTTTCCTTCATTGGCACTTCAAACAACTAGAGCTAAAACCTGGTACATAAATATAAAATTTCAGTGTACTATACATAATATCAGTGAACTCCAATGGATTTCAAACATTAACTTTTTTGTACTTAGGCAATACATAGTGGTGGGGGCCCGTACGTTGGACCCCCCGGGCCCGTATTTTCTCTCTGCGGCCCTGTTCATAGATCATCGAGTTGATGTTTTTTTGATGTGCCGCATTCCACAATTATCATAAAAAATAAATTTCGTCCTGGGAACCGTGTTCCGGAATTCCCGGAACTTGTCAGAAAATGGCAAATCTATATTAAACCTTTATTAAATTAATTGCTTGCTATACTAAGTAGACGTTCTGATAAGATTTGTTGAAATAAATTAGTGTTTCTGTTATAATAAAGCATATGCAATGTAAGCTCATGAATGGCCTCTTTTGGGAACCGCTCCCAGGAACTGGCCAATTTGTATTACTTATATATGAAGTGCAATTATTATGTAAGAAGGTCATTTTTAACAAATTCTTGTCGAAAAATGTTGAATTCTAGCGTTGTTTTGAAAATATTTATGAAAAACTGAAAATGGCCAAAAGTTGGTACCCCACTGCAATCTGGATTTACTCCGGGGTCGTAGCTCCGAATGTGATTCTTAAAGCATTTTCGAAAATTGGAATAATTTCCGGTTCTTTGGCGAAAAACTGCATCAAAATCGAATAAACAGAAAAAAGTTATGGCCAATTGAACGTCGATTTTGGTGTATCGAAGAGGGCTTGGTAGTTTGAAGGTTAATGATTGTGAAGAATCGAATATTTTTCATGTTCTTGATTATTTCGCAAAGCGTTATGATTGTGATTACAGAGGAAAATGTTGGCAAAACGATATCATTAATTAAATTCTCCCGATTGATGTTCTATAGCTGAGTTATGATCATATTTCCTTAGTGGGTGCGTTTTACCCCATCTTCCCCTACTAGCTCATATTGTAAAAGTATGACACTTATTGTACCTTTTCTTATTTTTATTCGAAAGCAAGGAAAATTTTGCAGACAAAAATTGCATTAATACCTTTCAGTTAAGTGAATTTAGTATTCTTTAAAAAGTTATTTAGTTTAATGTTATTATTATTATCATTATCATGGAATTTCAGCAAGTTCTACAATTCTTTCTTTGATTCGAATCAATTATCTCTTTTAGTTTCGAAGCGAAATCATGTTTATCACCTCGATTCATATTTGAGTTATTTTACTAGTTTTGAGTTATTTCACTAGTAAAAAGTGATTTATTACACTTAACCAAAAGATATTTGTACATACATCGAAAGAAAATTTTCTCAGCTTTCCAAGCATATTTTTAGATTAGTCTTTTAAGCACTTGTAAGTCGATTACAGGAAAAGTTTTGTAATGAAATTACAAAGAAACGAGAAGAGATAGGAATATGATGTTGAAGAACAAATTATGAATCGTCTTAAAACCCACCTTTTGGATGATAGATATTGCTATAATTAATTATTTTGAGAAAATTAACAAAAACCTCATCAAAAACACCAACTTTTAGCTGCTTCACAACTAAAAGGTAATTAAAACTAATTAACTGAAAGATATGTTGAAGCTTATACAATTTTACATAAATTTCTCGCTAGTAAGCGAGTGAGTATATTGATATTTTGCTTTTAAAAAAATAATATAATCCTTTTATATGTATGTATATGAATTATGTACACATGATAAAACTAACGGAAACGTTTTTGTGAGGGTACATTTGTACCCCAGACAAACCTTAAGCGGTCACTGTTCTGTTGGTCAAGTGAAACAAATGAGTTTCGCCTGCTTCAATGGAATTTTAAAAATCAAATTGATTTATAGTAAAGATTCAGCTAAAATAAACCTTAACGGAATAACAGGGATTGCAAATAGCTCTGGGGTACAAATGTACCCCACAAAGGCCTTCAATCTCTGTCCAGGGCGGTCCTAGTAAACTAGTGCACAAACAGACGATCGAAATCTAAACTGATAATTCAACTCCGGCACCAACAAAATTTATTGCTCAGCACAGTTGTAGTGAACTAGTCGTAGCTGGCTGAAAACTCGATCTTATTAAAGCAGCCGATGTTGGCTGGGCAGCAGTATCCGGTTTGACAAGATATGTTGCGGTTTATGTACGGGGTCTTTCCGCACGATGTGATCTCGACACGTCTAATCCTAGATTTGAACGCACACGGAATATCTGTCTACCTGAGGTTTCCAGATGGCCGAGGTCACGTTTTTGAAAAAGAGGCAATTCCCATCGAGAATGATACAGGTTGAAGGCCCAACATTGACAAAAAATTACATCCATTAACCCAAAAATATAAATTTTTCTCTGAAAATGATCCACTCATAATTTGCCAACCATAACCCCCAACCTGCACGAACCTTCTACATTGCAATAAACGTTCCAACAAATCCGAATTCGATCTCTCAAAAAATAAAACGAATACACCCCCCCCCCCCCGCACCCCAGAAGAAGTCGAACCGAAAATCGCAATCATCATTGTTTGTTTGATGAAATACGTAACGAGCATCATACATTCGAGGCTGTGCCTTTCTCTCATTCCGAATTGATTGCCCACTTGAAGCTTTTATGTCAAATCGAATCTATCTTCGAGTTTTAGGTTGTTCGTTGCTCCTTTTCCCGCATGACGAAACCAAACGAACCAGGCTAGCCGCCGCCGCTGCCGAAGAGTGAGCTACGTCGCTCTTCACGTTTGACACTCTCGCACTTAACCGTTCAACGAGGATAAGAGAACCGCGTTTTATCAAACAGCCAGGATCAACTTTTGATGAAGATGACGCGGTAAAAACCAGCTTCGCATTAAATCAAAGTACGCGGAATGGCACGAAGCAGACAGCAAAGTGATCATCCTGGGTTCAAGGGTCGCGTTGGGAGGTGAGACCTGTACACCCTCGAAAAACCCCCTCCCACGCCTCGTGACTCGCGACTGATGAGAGGCTTAGTCACGACTCACGGCGCGCATGGAGGCATTCGGCGAGAGTTGCTACCGGAGTTGATTTTCCGTTTCGCTTACCACCTACCTGGACTTGCCTGCCTGTCTGTCTGTCTCTTCTATCTGTCAGTCTGCCTGCCGGTGACACTCGCACATTAATTACGCAAACTACTTTAGCCTCATTAAGATGATGGGGGGTTTATATTAAATTTTATGCCGCTGCCACTTTAGTGCAGCTTCTTGCCGCAGGCTCACGGCACCGGCACTGGACGAGGGCGAGTTAGACGGCAGCAAGTTTCCCACTTTTTCTCTATTCTCTACTTCCGGTCGGCTCGGCTGGCGCGGCGTCAAGGAACAGTGTGGAAACGATAATAGCGGTACTTTCCTTGCTTCCCTCTTCCACATCTGGGATCGTTCAGCCGGGTGGGTGGGGAAATCACGTTCAATTAAATTCTTAAACTGCGCTAAAGCACAAGCTGTCACCGTTTGTATTTCGCTTCGTAAATTGCGCTATTCACCGCCAATCGCCGCCACTGGTTTTATTATTCTGTGTAAATTAGGTCCCGGCTGGGTAGCAGATACGTTTTAATGCAAGTCGAAGGAGGCGCTGGTTTCACGAGAGTATTTTTGTGCTGCGACCGCTGTCATGGTGTAAATTAGGTCACAAACCGGGATTTTTTCGGGAGTGTTCACGGCGAGCGGGTTTAGTAAAATGATCACGGGTAACGAGTCAATGGGTTCACATAATGGTATGTAGCATTTACGGAAATTATAATTGAAGAGAAAGTAGCTTCAAAAAGTCTGAACGGTGTGTACAAAAAGGGAGAAAAGTGCACGGATTTTCTTAAGGAAACGAACTAAAGTTACGATTTTATTACATTCATTTCGGTTTTATAAAGTCCCATACATCCTAATGTATTTTCCCACAGAAGAACTCGTGCAGCTGGCTGTAGTACGATAATATTTAACAATAACCGGCAAACAAAGATCCCTGCTCTTTCAGTCTCAATCTTGACCTGCTCCTCTTTATTACTACGCTTATTCAGCGTAGCCACCATACCACCAACCAATCTCGGTTGAACTGTGTGGGCTGATAAGAGTACATTCACCGCACGCCTACCTACACATATATACGTGCTTCATATTTTCTACAAGTGTTACTAAGTGGTTACATTTTGTTCATTTTCCATCTCTCTCTCTCCCAGGGCCTCAGGAGCAACGTAACGGATGCCTGCGAACGACACGATCCCTGCCAGCATGGCGGCATCTGCATATCGACCGATTCCGGACCAATCTGCGAGTGTCGCAATCTCGAGTTCGAGGGACCCTACTGCGAACGAGGTAAGTAGTGCGCTTCCGCCTATATCGTTCGAAATATACACACTGGGATGCTGGTTTCTTCTCCTATTCTGGCTTCTCTCGCATATGTAATGGAAAGCTGAAGTGGCAAAAATTTCCAATTTAAATTCCTTGTGAAAGGAGAATTCGTGTGAGAGATGTACACAGTGCGCTGTGACGTTTGAGGGTGTGGGGGCGGGAGGAGGTGAATCTAAGACATGCCATAACGTGGTATGAACGTTGTCCCTCAACTATTTTCAATAATATCGAAGACTGCATCAAGTCAACATTAGCATCAAGCGTTCGAGATGGGTAGGACATTAGTGTGTTATCGAACGTTGCGTAGACTTGAATAGGTTCAAATTAACACAATTTTGAAGCACAACTAACATGCAATGAAAGTAAATAATTTAGAAAAAGACTTGTAGTTTGTGGCATTGAAGAATATAGTGTATAAGATGAGCCTCATGGATTGCCTTGCGGGTGTCCCGAGTCACAAATATGGTAGATAGGTTTGGGTAGCGGTAGGTTTTTAAGTTAGTAGGAAAGACAAACGGATTACTTTTAGTAAATTTAGCAGCATTTTCGATTATTGTTCGAAAATCGAACTGATAAAGAAAGCCAACACCAAAGAAGCGTACAATTGAGACTCCCCTAAAGGCGTCAAAAGTTTATGCTACGGTCCTATCAGTCCCATTCAGGTTTCTTCGCAGTAAATGCTGTTGTTCGTGAATGTAAACTGGCTAAAATAATAAACAACGATCTTGTTTGAGTTGCGTAACACGAAAATTTCAACTGCATAGAGTTCAGATTAACAAAATATTGAAAATGATTGAAAGTTTATCGCTCGTATGCTCAGTTTCATAGAAAACACAAGTGCCATATATAGATATGTAGTCATGAGAAATAAAGCAGTCCACCTCCTTAAACCAGTAGTAAAGATTGTGCAGTAGGGGAACATGGGGAGACTTGACCAAGCGCAAAATTCTATTTTCGGCTATGGCGTCTCCTATTCTATTCTTAATTTTTTTTCAAAAATATTTTTATGCTTGTTTCGATCCCTTAAGGTAATTTTGAAAGTTTGGAGTAAAAAATCCTTTCCTTGCAGAAAATATTACGTGATTAATAAATTTGCATTAAATGATGTAATTTTTTATCAAACTTTGTATGGACATATCTACTCGACTACTAATTACTATTAAAGGACTAATATACCATCTTAGTCCTTGTGAAGCAGTGAAATGATTTTACATAAACTGGAACATTGGAATAGTTATTACTAGAATTCGCATGAAATTGAACGCAATAACTAATGTTGGGGAGACTTGACCAAGATTTTATGGGGAGACTTGACCAAGTGGCGATCAGCTGAAGAAAAATACAAAATTCCTAATATTTATTATGCTTTGGTACCTACTGTTAATGTTAATCACGCCATAAAAAAATCCCACCCCAAACATAAGTCTTTATATTTTAAAATTTGTAAGCAAAGTTAGCAATAGTGGGACTGATTTCGTGACGTATGAACATGCAATGCAAGCAGTACAGTTAATCCTTAAAAAGAAATGCATTTAAAAAAATCAAAATTTATCAAATGCAACTCTTTTATATTTTTTACTGCTACCTAAGGATCTCGACAATAGGGAAAAAATAATTACAGTATGTTTTATGTCATTATTTTTTGTTATGATTTTTCAAAATTCTTTTGGTCAAGTCTCCCCACGCCTTGGTCAAGTCTCCCCGCAATGGGGAGACTTGACCAGAAAAAACGATCACAGAAAAACTTTTGTAACTTTTCAAAAATTAAATTAAAAATTCTGCAAAAAATCATGAAGACGCGCAATAACTTTGCGCATTACATCTGGATGATTTTTGGGGGATTGAAGGCTTTTTTAGAGATTTATGCAGTTTTAGCTGAAAACCTGGTCAAGTCTCCCCATGTTCCCCTAAGCTAGATCAATTTTCAACGAAAAGAAAATCCCCTCCCGTACTATGAGAATTGAAGTCATCTCGATACCGGGAGGAGTCCTACAATATCACAAAGTTGCTGGTGCCCAATGAGTCCTACATTAAGTTGAATCTCTGGTTGAAATAACTCGTGAGATTTTTAGTGTTCCTGGAAGCATTGGAAACTCCTAGTTTTATCTCAAATTTCTAAGACCAAGAGCTGTTTACTTCGGCTTTGTGTCAGAACATCTTCGACCGGGTATATTTGGCCAGACTTCCCGTGAACATCGACAAATTTGTACCTGTTTTCGAAAATTCGTGCACGCGTTCAACCTCAAACATGCTCCGTCCCGATGTACAGGTTCGCCTTGAACATCGAACCCAAGCGAGCGATGTGCAAACTCTAGTTCAAACATCCGTGTGTGTACACCGGGTGAGTACACGAGAATGATTCGCACAAGGTAAAAAGAGTCGACGCTAGTGATGATGAGAGTGAGAAAGAGAAAACTGATGCTACGTGTTTGAGTTCGTACACGAAGTGTGGGTTCAATATGAGCACAAAACCAGAGCGAACATTGTGTACGATGTTCATTTGGGAAGACAGTATTTGGCTGTATCTTAAGAGAAAAATTTAAGCCTTCACAGGGAATCTCATCTGTCTAAAGTTTTTGGGACCGTTTTTTAAGGGAATGTCTCAGATTCTTCGGACGCTAACTGTACACCAGGTGTGGTAATGTGGACTCTCCTACTAAAGGTTATGTTTGAAAAGCATTCAAAATCTTTGCTCGTGGGAGTAAGGGACTTTGAAACAACCAACCCTGTGCTTAAGTAGATCAATGCATAACAACCTCGAATTGGTAACTACTGCGTCGATCTCAACTTTGTGAGCGGGCTTGTAGATGCAGTAGTCCTTCATAAAAGGCTTGTCGCAAGTAACGTAATTTGCTTGCTTTTGCCAGAATATCACGATTCCGAGTATACTTGGGTGAACTTACAAGATATCTGTCACGACTGAATATTTCTTCGAAATTTTTAGAAAAATTAACGGATTATATTTGTTCTGAAAGGAAATGGGATATTGTCCGACCGAGTTCAATGTGAATAATTTTAAACGGAATATTAGAGTATTTGATGACGAATCTTCTTCGATATTCATTTTATCATGAGCAGGGTGTTCTTGATAGAGCTTATTTATGTGCGGGCCAAGCGAAAATTGAAAAAAAATACGAAGGAAGAAGCAGAAATCGCTAAATGTGGTCTGCTGTTTTTGTTTTCGCATGATTGGATGCTATCAATTTTCATCGAAGTGTCGTAAAACCTTCAAATACTTAGCGTCACCGGATTTCACAGACTCTCCCGAAAAAATGCTCCGTTCGTCACCTTCAGGCACCCGACTTTGAATGATTTTACAGACAAATCTGTAATGAACTTATATTTAAAATTTGACACAACTATATCTGCATATAGAAGATTTTCGCCTGAAGTAGGCTTAAGAATTTCGGTTTTCTACGTTGTTTTTGAATTTTTTTTCCGAAAATTGCATTTTTTTTTAGAAAAGTCATACATACTTCGAAACTGAAAAACAAATTATAAAATGCCGCAAGGGGGCGCAAAATTGATACTCCTTCAAGGGCGCCAGAAGACCACGCTACGACTCTGAATTGATACATCGGACGCTATGAGCTGAATTGGAGAGCGGAGATTTATTGTACGGAACACAAAAATCGTAATATTCTAATTAAGTAACTTTTTGCCCTAAGTAGATTTGACATAATCAATTCTTTTTTAATTCAATAAATTTGTGAACGAAGCTTACTATTGGTGATGAAAGAAGGGTGTATGCGGAATTAGATTGTTGATGAGTAGATGACTGAAAACGATGTCTAACGCCATTTCATAAACCAGTATTTTACAGTCAAGATCATATCATTTCGAAACCATCAACTTTGGACGTTCAGTATCTTCAGTAACTGCGCATCTCCTGATGAAATAATTTTGTACGAGGCTTGATGCCTTCAGAAAAGTTTGTTGGAAAGGCTATTATACACAACTTATAAGAAGCCTATATATTTTGTCTTACTTTATTTTTGATCCCACATGGCAGTAATTGATACTACGTTCCATTTCTACCGGATTTGTTTCAATTTTAGACTACGCAGATAGTAAGAGATTTTATTTTTTTAGGGAAAACAGATGTGACATGACTGCTCACTACATCACTTCACTCAGCACACACCATATCATTCAACCATAACGAGTAGGTATGGAAGGTAGCAGTTTGTTATAAACCAGATCCAACGGTAATCTCCGGACAGCTGCTTCTCAGACCCATTCCTCTAGTGAGCATAGTCTCGGATCGTATTTGAAATTCATATATTCACAGCTCTCATATCAACGAAACCAAACGCCCTCCTTTTCCTTCCCGTTCAACCGATTACCCATCATTTACCCAGGTAGAAGGTGTGACGGAAAAACGGACAATCGGAGAAGCAGGGTTGCAGACAGGATATGAGCCACGTGTTTAAGAGATGGGGTTTGCCCACAGGCAGTGTTCCCGTTCAGTCGACCGGTGAATGTGGATCTGATGAAAATGATTTGCTTGGGATTAATGGTACACACAGATTCATATGGGGCCGTAGCAAAACTATTAATCGAGAGTTATACAAAATATAAATTGAAAACATCTGGTACGTAACTGGTAGCATAGCCGACATTATAAGTTCGTTTAGTTTCAAGTTCCATAAAATATTCCATTCTGCTAAGAACGGTCACGTGGTGGATTGCTTCTTTGCCTCAGTTATTTGCAATTTTCATCTTTCCTCAGCAAACAAATGAAAATCAGAAAAACGAGAAATTATGACCCTATCCGAGCGATTTCTAACCCCTTCACAAATTCATGGGACAAATCTGCACCCTGCCGTTCGCTAGACGAAAGGGAGCTGGCTTCCGGAAGCCAACAAATAATCCTTTGTCTGCAATGCCAAATGACCGCATAAATTGGCCATTTTGTGTAAACATCGATAAATTTCAACTAGTGCCACTCAAGCCACACAAGACGCTTCGGTGCAAGCGGTGTCATCGTTTTCGCTTGAATCCCAGCGGGATCTCATACTCGCCATGAAGATCCCAGCAGGCGTTGGCTGTTGTTGTTGTTGATGGCGATTGTGTTGCTGTACTTGGTTGTTTATCTATCGAACCCTACTCAGATGCTTGCTGCGGAACTGAAGCATCAAGCAGGCGGTGAAATTTTATGGTCTCGTGCACGAGTTCAAACAAATTTGCTGTTGTCAGTCGGCAGTCCAACCGAATCGATAACATGTTTTAGGGGAGACAGCCCCTCCCCAAATAAGCCACTTTCATCTGCATATATACTACGGTCAAAGCTTACAAATTAATATACGAATGATCTTCTGGTGTGTTTTCATGCAAAATTACGGTTAGGCATTTACTATCGATTACGAAGAACTGTGCCTGTGTTTGTAAGCGTGCTTTCTTCAATGGCCCGAATGACAATAATCGGTGTGCGAAGATGCGTGCGTGTGACGGTCGATGTGGTCGTCACACAGCTTGAATTTTCCACCACTTTGGAATGCTTGAGGTCCGTGCGAGGGGTATTCCCATTGGCATGTTGAATGTTTACACGTTTTATTGCAGCGATTGTCATTTCCGTTGCTGTTGTTGTTGTTGTTTTTGTTGTTGAGCGAGCCAACTCATATTCGTATTATTCTGTCACCGCAGGGAGATGGCAAAGTGTACATTTCAATTTGTATGTTTTGGAACACCACGATTGGGGATATGGAACGACGTGTAATGAATTTAGAATTCATCTTATTACGTAAAAGGATGGAGCATGAAAATTGTGCTTTCGAGCAGAAGCAAAAGAAGGTTTATTGGCTGATTATTTATATACACTGGCTACGGTCTGTTGAGTTTTCTAAAAATATACTGCAATTGACAGGATACCTCGGATTGGATGTGGTTAACGCTCTGGAAACATAAATCATATGGTTTAGCAATTTTGAGTTAATTTTAAATCTGATAGTCGTAATTTTGAATCTGAAATTTGAAATTTAAAATTCAGCCATATCTAGAATAAGCAACTACAATTTTGTGGAATCTGAAATCTTGCGAAATCTAGTACTTTTTAAATCTAAAATCTGTGAAAACTGAATTTCTGAAAACTGTCAAATTTTAATTCAGCTAGATTTAAAATGTGTACAGTACAGGCGGCCTAAGAAATCTACAATCTGTTCCATATGAAATCCAGAAGGTCTTGAAATGTCAAATCAAAAATCTGAGAAATCCAAAATATTTGTGAAATCTATCATGCCTAAAATTCATAATCTATGAAATTTTAAGTAAGTCAAAACGAATATTTATGAAATCTGAAATCAGTGCAACCTAAATTCTGTGAAAACCTAAATCTAAAATATACAATCTTGTATTTATGGTATCTATAATTTGTGAAAAAAACAGTGAAATCTGTGAAAAATAAAATCTGCAATTATCAAAACCTGTAATTCTAAAATCTTCAAACTGCTATCTAAAGTTGCGAATCTAAAATCTGTGAAATTTCAAATTAGTGCAATGTAAAATTTGTTTAATCTAATATTTACTAAATTTGTGAATTCGAAAATCAAGTCCAAAATCTGTAAAATCTGCGGAATCTGCGCAATCCAAAATCTTTGACATCGGAAGTGTGTGAACTTTGAAAACTGTGACTTAAAAACTTGAAATCTAAAACATATTGGATCTAAAATTTGGGCAATCTGAAATTTGTGGAATCTAAAATTCATTAAATCAAAAATGAGAAATCGGTAGTGGGAAATGGGTTAAACTTAGAGTTTTGAGTTTAGAACTCAGAATCCTGAACTTAGTAATAAGCACTCGAAATTCGGAATTCAGATCTCAATATTTCCACCTCAGGATTCGGAACTTAGAACTTAGCATTTCGAACTCAAAACGCAACTATAAACTCAAAATTCAATATTGATAACCCAAATCTAAGAATTTAGGAATCATTGCCGAAATATCAGAAATCATAACCCAAATGTCAGAAATCATTTACTGAAAACCCCCATTTCAGAAATCAGTATTCAAAACTCAGAATTCGGAACATAAAACTTAAATTTCAAAACTTAGAGTGTCAAACTGGAAACCAAAACCCTTGCCTAAACCTCAGAAATCTAAACTCGGAACTGAAAACCCAGAACTCAGAACTCAAAATCTCAGAAGTCAGCGCTCAGAATTCAAAAGTCAAAATTGAAAACTTTATTTTTTGAATTAATAGCTCGAAACTCGGAACTACATTTTAAAATCCAAAGCTAAGAAATCATACTTCAGTTTAGTTGTTTATTGGTTTATTTTTGTGTTGATATGTTTTTATTTGTTTGATTATTTATTTATTTATTTTTGTTTATTTGTTTATTTGTTGATTCGTTTATTTTTTTGTATATTTGTTTATTTCTTTATTTGTTTATTATTGTAGTTGCTGATTTGTTTTGTTAATTTAGTGCTTGTTTTTTTTTATTCCACTTGTTTTTCCTTTTCACTTTTATTTCTCTCATTTTTTCTCGTTTTTGTTTCTAATTTGTCGCTGTTATATTCTTTCCTTTTCACGAATTTTTATATTTTTATATATTTTTATTTATCTTTATTTTGTTTTTAAAATTTTTCTTTTTACTGTTCTCTTTCTTTTTATTTGCATCACATTTTCACCATGGGACCATCCATAAATGACGTAGCATTATATGGGGGAGGGGGAGTTTTGTATTTTGTGATGATGTGTGACAACAGGGGGGGGGGGGGGTAGGGGGTCATGTCATGCTACGTAGCCTTTTTAAAGGGGAATAGGGGTTAACCTGATGTCACGACAATCTTACCCGTTTCATCTAACTAACATCGTTTTTGATTTTTTTTAATTTTTTTTTCGAGGACAACGAGGGGGGTGAAGGTTACCGTCAAGCTACGTAATTATCAGGGGGGGCATATAGAATTTTGTGACGAAATGCTAGGATGGGGAAGGGGGGTGTTTAAAATCACTCAAAAAATGCTAGGTCATTTATGGATGATTCCCATGTTCTTCTAACTCTTTTCTACTTTTTTATTTAACTTTTTTAATTTTTCATTTAGCTTTTTTATTTTTCTACTTCTAGCTTTTTACTATTTTTTTTAATTTTTTACAAAGTTTGCTTTACTTTTATTCTTTCTTACTGGACTTCTTTCTCGTTTCCTTGTCCACTTTTCTTTTCTTTAGTTTGTTTTCCTTTTAACCATTTGCCTGAGCCTTTTCTCTTTCTCAATTTTCTCTTAAGTGCGGGTTTTTCCCCAAATTTATATATCTGTACATATATTTTAAATTTACTTTATGTAGTTTTATTATTTTTTATTCGCTTTTAACGTTGGACTTCCTAACTTATTCTTTCTTCTTTGCTTGTTTCTGTTTCATTTTTTTCTGTATTTTCAACGTGTCTACTTATTTTCTTCTGTTTTTTATTTATTTTCTTTCCAATTTTTATCCTATTGCATTTTCCCTTTTTATTTTTCAGTTTGTTTAATGCTCTTGTTTTTTACTATGTTATTTTTATACTTCTTTATTTCTCTGTTAACTTACACTTTTCATTTCAATATTTTACGTTTTCATTTTTTGAATTTTTTGATTTATTTTACTAGTGTTGTTCATTTGGCTTTTTCCTTTAACTTTTTTGCTTTTTCTTTTACGTTTTCACTTTGTTCTTTTTCAATTCATTTTTTTTCTGTTCAACGTTTTACTTATTTTCTTTTCTATTTTTTATATTTTTTGCGCAATTTTTGTTTTTTCATGATTTAAATTTTTCGTAACAACTTTTATATTTTATGACTTATTTATTTTTTTATACTTCTTTAGATTTTAACTTTTTTCCATGTTTTGGCTTTTCAATATTTTTACCTTTAATTTTCTTACTTTTTTCATTTTGGCTTCTTTTCTTTCTTTCTTTTACTTTAGTTTACTTTGTTCCTTTTTACATGTTTATGTTTATTTTACTTGACTTTTTTGTTTTCCTAGTTACTTTTTTTCTTCTGAATTTCTCTGCTTTTTTTCCTTTTAAACTTTTTTTTCTCATTTTCTTACTGTTTCACCTCTGTGCTTTTCTTTAATTATATTCTCTTTAATTATATTTTATTATATTTTCTTTTCACATTATTTTCTTAAATTTAGATTTTATATTTTTTTGTCTTTTCACTTTCGACTTCTTTGTCTTTTTTCCTTAGTTTTTCTGTTTTTGTTTCATTTATATTTTTTTGATTATTTTATTTTCTTTTTTTCTATTCAAGCCTTCATTTTTGGATTCCAATTTTATTTTTTTACATTTTATTTATTATATTTTGTAGAGTAAATGTGTGAGTTTTTTTTACTTTCAAACCGTTTTATAATCATTTTCCTGCTTATTTTTTTTAAATGCTAAGCTTTTTTTCATTTTAGCTGGTACTTCTTTATTTTTTTACTAATTTGCATTTTTACTTCGGTTTATTTATTTTTTTATTTCGATTATAGAGGTTTCAACTTTAAGGTAATTCGTCTCTTCGGGTTAGAAAAATCTCTAACCCTATGTGCGGGGATGGGATTCGAGTCCAGGTGAGCTGCGTACAAGGTAATCGATTTACCAACTACGCTATGCCCACCCCCTTTGGTTTATTTATTTTTACTTAATTTATTTTTTATAAATATTCTTGGCTGTTTTTCTTCTTTTGTTTACTTTTTTGTTCTTTCTTTTTAATATTTTTATATCCTCCTTTTTTATTGTTTTACTTTTGTAATTCATATTTTTTGCTCTTTATTTCTTCATTTGCATCACTTTTTTATGGGTTTCCGCTTACTCTTATCCCCTTTATTTTCTCAATTTTTCACCTTTTCTATTTCTATACTTCTAACCTTTCACTAATTCATCTTATATTTTTTTTCAGTTTTAGACTTCTCATCGTTTTTTTTTCGAATTTACTTATTGGCGTTTTACTTTTTTGCTTCAGACCTTTTATTTTTTTTTGTTTTAATCTATTGTTTTTTATTTAGGTGATGAGCCCATTTTCGCCATGTTTCTATTATCAGCCTACCCATTTGAAGTCATTGGTTAGAGCAGTGTCTGCCATCTTTGATCAACGTATTGAGTCAAATAGTAGCGCAACAATAGGGATACTCGATTCGAGTTTTCGTTCCGCTCAAACACGAGAATTTCACTGTTTTGTGTTATTATATTGGTTCCTAACAACGAAGCAAAGCTGTTGTTGTCAATTTGTACGCATTCCATTGATTGTAGGCCGAGAAATTATTGAATTAGTGAGGAACCCTGCCGAGTAAGGTGAAAATAGGTACTTTATCCTATATTACTTTTTAAGCTTTTTGCTCGTCCTTGTTGTCTTTTAATTATAGAGGTTTTAACCTTTAGGCGGGGTTGAGAATTGAACCCAGGTAAACCGTGTACCAGGTATTCCATTTACCAACTGTGCTATGCCCACTCACTCGCTCTTGTTACTTTTTTGCTTTTTTACCTCGTTATTTTTCAATTTTGCTTTACATTACTTGCTTTTTTTGTTTTCTTTTATTTGTTTAGATTTTTTGCTTTACCTTTTTGTTTTGGTTGGTTTACTTTTTGAATAGTTTTTCTTTTTAACGAACGTTGAAACAAACGTCTATTTTTATATTTTTATTTTTAGTTTATACTAATTAACTTTTCTGCTTTTTACTCTATTTTTTTAACTTTTTCACTTGCTTTACCTTTTTATTGTACTTTTTTTCCTGTTTCTCTTTTTCATTTGTTTTTCTAATTTTTGTCTAATTTTTTGTTTTCTATTAAGTAAGTACCTTCGATTTTCTTTTCTTTTCGATTTTTCTTCTTATTTTTAGTTTTTTTGCTTTTTGATTTTTCTACTTTTTGTCTTTTCAACTGCTCTACATTTGCGCTTATGCGCTTATTTTATTTATTTCTTTATTACTTTTCTTCTCTTGTACCTTTTTAATTTTTAGTTGACAACATTTCTAGCAATTCACGAAACAGAAACCAAAACTATCATTGGAAAAGTTTTCGACAATCTAGAGACGTTCCACTTCAAAGCCCCACCGTGCAGTGCGTGAGAAATAAAGCCCGTTGCGGTTTTGCGCTTCCTCCCGGCTAGTCAGCTCTGTTGTTACATCTAATGAAGGCTGAAACGAGCTGACCGGCAAAATATCGAGTGCTGTCTTCATTCTAAGGCACGTGCACTCCGTTCAACCGAAGGACGGTCTTGTTAAGTGGTTTTCAGCCCTGTCTCGCTTCGTTCCGGCCAATGTTTGTTTACCGAAACAGGAAATTAAGCTTTGTCTTGTATCATCATGACCCCTCGGAAGAGCTAACAGCTTCCAAAATTAGGGTTAGATTTTCATGGCGGTACGGTATTTAGCTCGAGCCGGACCTAGGGCTAGAAAGCGATGTTCCGGGCACAAAGGTGGTACTCAGTACTGGGCTGGCAGCTCAGTGGCATGTACCGTGGGTAGAGGTTTAATTTTGAAAGTTCAACCAAGGATTCTGTCAACTTTTAAATGATGCTGAATCTAATTAAAATCGAGAACATACTTTTCATATACTCATCTGTTGGCTATGCTCCTTTTGATGTAACCAAGGTAATGGAAATGCGCTAGCTGTTACCAAGGTGATGTGTCCAGGCCCTACTTGGAATGCGACTGTCATCCCAAGGGAGGTTAGATCAGATAATTACAGCAACATTTAGCATGGAGATTTCAGCACAAGTTTGGCCCAATTAAATTCGTGTTTCCTATGTGCCTGGATGCAGACTGTATATGTTGTCTCCCTTCCTGGAAGTAACTTTACAATTCGGTTTGATGTTTATATAGTCACAATTCAGAACTCAGAGTACTCGCTTTGCACTTATCGTGCTGTGTACGACTGCACTGTTTCAAACTGAAATTTCTCATACAACTTAATCCAAGCCCCGGCAGTGTATGTCGACTCGTTAGACTCACTACGGGTGCCCCCCATCCGAAATTAGATTTATGGCGATAAAAAGTGGCCAATGCAAAAGTAGTAGTAGTAGCAGCGGCATCAGCAATGGCATCGCCGACCGGAAGAAAGATTTGGAGCGCAGTTGAAACCGTGATAAAACGGAATAAGCCTCCGGTAGGACAAGTGGACTGCCGCCAACAGGGGTCAGTCGTGTCGTCGTAGCTGCAATGGGAGAGGGGGGGGGGGGGGGGGTGTTCGCCGTCAGAGCTTCAGCCTACCGGAAAATTGCTGCGATAAATCTTTTTCGGTCCCGCGGTGGCTGATTTATTTCGCTGTCCTGGTAGTATAAGACCTCGTTTGGCGGGACAACGTGTCACGACGGGATGGGAGCGCGGAGCTGTGAGCTTTGATTGTCTATTAGTGATGAACGAATGTATTCCGAGACCGCAACCGTACAAAATTCGTAAATCAGCGAACAGGGTGAATAGGATTTTTTCTTTGGTTTTCGATAGTTGAGGTAAAGCGATTCAATATCGCGAAGCAAAGTGTACCGGCATGGCATGCTTTGATAAATACTTTTTCGTTTTCAGAAAGTCGATCAACGTCGTTTCGGAATAGGAACGAAATGATCAAAAGGATAGTGAGGGTAATGCTTCCAGAAAGACTTTTCTAGGTCTGGTATAATATCTATGCAATACGAAGACGATCCCACCGAAAGCAGCAACTTACTGTTGGGAGGAATTTTTTTAATTCAACTTTGTCGTCTTCTGGCTATATCCGATGTTCCATCAAATTCGTGAATACCATCCGTCTCAGTGGTTCGAGTTTTTTTTACGTAAAATTTTCATCCACTTTGCGTTTGGAGAATCGAACAATTCGCAAGCCGTATAATTCCATCATGTTTTGACCTTGGCTGACTCACACAATAACAATCTGAAAGCGAGATGAAATCCAAGTCGGCTATGGATATCACCCACCGGATCGCATGCCCGTCCATTCCTTTGTCCGGTGGTCGCCTTTCAAAACGAAGCGAGAATGCGAAACACTCGAGAATCTAGCGCGCACTCTGGGGAAAATAAATAGAAAGCTTTTATTTGAAATCAGCAACCGGGAAAGTGGATCTCTGGCGGAGACGACGTTGCAGTACTGGCACGGGCATGTTATTGAAACTAGCTTCGGTAGGTACCGTGCTGATGGCCGACTGAGATGCATTATTGCATCTTCGTTGCCCTGCTTTCATGAGTAGGACAATTGTGGGGGCATGACAGTAGACAGCCGGACGGTGGATTGGAACGAGTTCCACGGTTAGGGCTGGTTGGCCGGGTGATCGAAGGAGGCGAAATACCAGCCTGCTGCGAGAGCTTTGTGCAATCATTCAATTCCGCTTACACACAAACAATAGTAAGGGAAGAAGTTGAATTGTTGGAAATCCTTCTAGATTTTTAAATGGAACGTTTGCTGACTGTAACGACAGTTTACCTGGTGTGACAGTTGAATAGGAAGAGGCAAAATATTCGCGTTCGTTTCGAGTACAGTAAATTTGTGGCAAAACCTTATTCTAAATTAAAACTTATGTACTAAAATATCACAGAAGTATGTTTGGTATACAGTTCGATTATTTAAATATGTTACGAGTTAACCTCAAAAATAAAATGACATTACAAGAACAATTAGGGGCAGAATTCCCATGAACGTGAATAAGTTTGCAATTGTGTTTCCCGAACTAAATGAAAGAGAATTCAAAGAATCCATTTGATCTGTACTATTAGAAGAAATGTATAATTTGTTAAATGTAAAAAAACATCACGACGTATTTTACAGATTTTACACATTCTGACGCGCAAAATAAAATAATGTGTATTGTCTGTACGCATATTTTAAATGTTTACATGTTCTTGAATTTATGTGAATTGTGGCACTCTTTATGTGAATTATGTGAGCCGTAATGTTAAACGATGTGTGATGTGATTCGAATAGTGACCAGCATTAGAGCGGAGATGGCAGCGAAGTCGGATGGCTCTTCAGAACTGTCCTGTATCATATTATGATGTAGAGAATTTGCTGGATATTTGCTGTGGCTCAGAGTCAATACGGAGGAGTTCGAGCAGCTCATCATTTCCTGCTCGCGTTGATGTCTTCCGTGCTCCGTGTGAAAACGCCACGATGCTGCTAGGATCGGTTAGCAGTTTGGGAAGTGACGGTCGATGCTCCAGCCACGAAAAGTGCGATGGAAGATTCATTTGAAAGGAAGTTTTGAAATCCGAAATTGTGCCTCTAACTCAGAAGAAGTTCTGCGACGCTTGGGTGAACCAATATTGGAGCACTTGATCCGGTTTCATGAAGATAAAACAAAAGACAACGAATAGGGTAGAAATGGGATGCAGCTGGTGTAAAGTCCGGAAATTATCGACCTTCCACCTTTGTAGGTGTTGACTATCTTGGACCTAGGGAGGTGAAGTTTCAGTGTCCCAAAGTTCCAGAGTTTCAGATTTCCAATTTTCATGAACCCAAAATATCGGTGTCCAAAAATCCCAGCGTTCCAAAATGTCAGTCCTAAAATTGCAGCATTCGTCAATTCCGGAGTCAGAAGGATCGAATTCCATATATCCAGACTCCGAATATCATCAGAACATAATAGCTCAAATCGCACGTTTCTCATGTTGCTCGGAGATTCGTACCTTGCCGTAGAATATCTTCTCATCATTTTTCATGGTGTATATTTCAGGCTGACAAAATGGGAACTGCCAAATCCGGATATATTTTTTCTTTCTTTGTAATAAACCCTAGACATAGTCTCATACCTCTTTCTTATTATTTAGTATAATTTCCCTAAAGGGGATCTTGCAGTGTAAAATTAAAAATCACGATACTTGTTTTGCATTTTTAAGTATATAAGAAGAGAAAAATATGCTCATGAAAGGATTTTCTTGAATTTGGTTTCATTTCTATTGCTAGAGATCATCGGACGGCTTTTCATGTGTGGTTGATAAAATCAGATATTCAATGTTGTGCCTTTGAGAGCAGAACCTAAAGAACGAAATTAAAATTTCGAATCTGGCATCTAGAATGTAAGATTGCAAAACCCAGAATCTGGACGCTAGCGTTCTGGAACTTGAGAGGCCTGCATTTAGATTCTTAAATGCGTAATTTAGCTAGAGATTTAATATCGGGATCAAGAGTACAAGAGCCCAGGTGTCTATGGTATGAGAGCTAAAGAGTCCAAAAGTCGAGAGTCTGGGAGTCCAGAAGGCTAAAATTCCAAGTGTCCAAAAGCACAAGAATCTAAGAGTTGAAGAATCTGAGAGTTTAAGAGTACAAGAGTCTTAGAGTCGAAGAGGTCCAAGAGTCCAAAAGCTCAATAGTTCAATAGCCTAAGAGTCCAACAATCCAAGAATCCCAGAGTCCAAGAATGCTAAAATTCAAGAGTCCATGTCCAGTCCTGGAACTAGAGTCCAAGAGCTTCATAGTTGAAGTATCCAAAAGTCCAAGAATTCAGGAGTTGACGAGTCCAAGAGCCCAAGAGTTCAATAGTCCAAGAGACCAAGACTTCAAGAGTCCAAAAGTTTAAGAGTTCAAGAAAGCAAGAATCCTAGAAAGCAAGAATTCAAGAGTCTAAAACTCCAAAAGTTCCAAAATCCAAGGTCCGCAAAATACAACAGTCCATGTGTGCTAAAATCCAAGACTTCGTGTTCAATAGTCCAAGAATACAAGAGTCCAATAATGCAAGAGTTAATGAGTCAGAGAGTTCAAAAATTCAAGAGTCCAAGAACCCAAGAGTTCAAAACTCCAAGAGTCCAAAAAAAAAAATGAGAGTCTTCATGAGTCCAAGAGTGCTAAAGTTAAAAAGTCTAAGAGTCCAAAAGTTCAAAAGTCCAAGTCAAAGAATGCAAGAATCCAAGAGTTCTAAAATCCAAGAGTTCATGAGTCCACGAATTAAAAATCCAAGCGTTCAAAAGTGCTAACATCCAAGAAAGCAAGAGTTAATGCGTTGAAGAGTCAGAGAGCCCAAGAACTCAAGAGTCCAAGTTCTTTATAGTTTAAGAATCCACAAGTTTTTGAGTGCAAGAATTCAAGAGCACAGTGTTCCAAGAACTCAAGAATCCAGGAGCTTCATTGTTCAAGAATCCATGAGTCCAAGAATCCAAGAGCCCAAGAGTTCAAAAGTTCATGGCCAAGAGTGCAAGAGTCCAATAATACAAGAGTCCAAGAATTCAACAGTCTAAGAACCCAAAAATTCAAAAATCCAATAGACACATTCTTTCGTGATGTTTACAACGATTTGACGAATCTTCATTCGACAAATATGTTATAACTTCATCAAATGAACGCCTGCATCAAAATTTTTTACAGATTCGGAGAGTAGACAAAATTTCACGAAATATTCAATCAACATTAACTGAATATACTAGAATTTGATGATTTGACTTTTATTGAAATACGTTGAAAGTTCTAATTTGTCACGTCACGTTACATTATCGGTCATAAAACAATCCTCTTCCAGTATATTCAGTTAATGTTGATTGAATTTTTCCGTAAAATTTTGTCTACTTTCCGAATCTGTAATAAGTTTTGATGTAGGCGTTCATTTGATAAAGTTATAACATATTTGTCGAATGAAGATTCGTCAAATCGTTGGAACGTCACGAAAGAATGTGTCAATATTCGAAAAATACAACAGTCCAAGTGTGCTAAAATTCAGGATTCTTAGTCTAAGAGTCCAAAAATTCAAGAATGTGTGCTAAAATCCAAGAGTTAATGAGTCCCAGAGTGCTAAAATCCAAGAGTCTTCATGAGCTCAAGAGAGCTAAAATCAAAGAGTCTAAGAGACCAAAAGTTGAAGAGTCCAAGAGTTCAAGAATGCAAGAGTCCAAAAGTTCTAAAATCCAAGAGTCTAAAGATGCAAAATTCCAATAGTGCTAAGATCCAGGAGGTCACGAGTTTGTGAGTTCAAGAGTCAAAGAGCCGAAGAGCTCAAGAGTCCAAATGCTTTATCGTTCAAGAATCCAAGGGCTCATGAGTCCAAGAATGCAAAAGTCCAAGAATCTAAGAGCTAATGAGTCCTAGAGTCAAAGAACCCAAGAATTCAAGAGCTGTATAGTTCAAAAATCCAAGATTCCGACAATACAAGAGTTCAAGAGTGCCAAAATCCAAGTGTCCAAGTCGGCGGTCAGATACTGATGAGACAAAGTCGAAACTTTAATCTATTACTTACGAAAAAATAATTGCAGATATGGAATGTTTTTATATAATTTCTATGTAAATATATGTAAAAATTCTGTCAAAACTGGTGAAAATGGAGCACCCTGACCGCAAAAGGCAGGTCGAAACTGTTTCGATAAAAAAACAGCCAAACCCATAAAAGCCTATGCTCAGAGCAATGACCGACCTCTCTGTGTGGTTGAAGGGGTCCAGCTAAAAACGATGCATATTCAGGTCTCTATAACTCTTTCGAAAAGGCAAGTACTCAAATCATAACCGCTGGCAATCGGCTGCAAATTTGACCGGTGGGTAGTAGTTGCATGTTCCTACGTGTCATGCAGCAGCAACTTTTGATGAGTTCTGCCAATGGTTTCCACGTGTCGTGGGGGGTGGGCAAAATTTCATTTCCTATGCACGCAATCTTTCACTTTCATCAAAGCAACCTTAGCGTATGTATAGAAAATCAATTCTCGGCGACATGACATGTCAAAACTGGCACAGCGATGGAGTGCCATCTTTCGGATCAATTATCCAGTTGTCAAGCAACCGAATGCCGTGTCCCAATGATTGCATTCAGTCGGGCGTAATTCAAATCAATGGCTAGCGGTTTCGTACTCGTAATGGGTGAAAGATGGGTAAACAGTGCTGCAGTGGTTTTGGGAGGGTGATAGATACCATAGTTTAACTACGCTTTCGGTGGAAGTTCTGTGCTGATGACATTGATCAACCATGTTGCGTGTCGTAGATGCATTTGCTGTGGTGGTTCCACTGGTTTTCATGCTTCGATTCACTTCAGCTGGAGCTTTATTGGGTTGACAGCTAATGCGTTAGGAGTGTGTGTGTGTCTATAGGCATATAATCATGGCCTACTTTCATCAAATAATATCTATTAGTTCATAACCTTCTGCTAATCCGATAAAAGTGAATAACTTTTCAATCGCCATAGGAAGAAAATTACGAACGTACCCAGAATATTAAACCAACTCATAAATTAAATTTCCTATAAAGAACTGCCGATGGAAGGAACGGTTAACTGCCGTTCGCTCATTAAAAGTGGGGGTGGCACATTAAAACCCACTCGATTACGATTAGCTGCTGCTCCGGGGACCTTTTAGACTAGCAATTAAAAATTAAACTGCCTGCGTTCACCTACCGGTAGAAACCGCATTTTTTGTGTGCTCCATTCCGGGGTAGAGCTACCAATCTGGCAACACGGTCGACACGACCATTTGGAAAAGCTCAACCATGGCCAAAAGAGGGTTCCTTAAACTTTTCAATAATAAACTGTTTTATATTCAAAACGGTTCCCCACTATTTTTCCCTCGACTTCATCCGACGTGGCCGTGCACTGCTGCGACTTTGAGTTCTCTTCTCCGGATCTAGTATGTATAGTAGAGGGAGCTAGCCAAATGGCTGAATGCCAAATTTCATTATGTTTTTTTTATGATCCCTATACGATTATTTATCGTGTGCGCCGCCGTTTCGGTCTCCGATTGTTGAGCAAATAGTCACGAAACAGACAACTGGGTTGGTTTCACTGATGCGTGTTTTTAGTACACTAATAAATTGGGGTTTTGGGGGTGGTTACAAACCTGACCGGGAACCCGGCGACTTGCGAGGGCGGCTCCGAGTAACGATAACAATTATGAATGGGTCCCCGGTGTGATGAATTATCTTGTTTTGATTCGTTGAGCGGATTGTTCCGCATCCTTATCTTGGATGAAAATTTAAAAAAATAGGATGCTGAACCCGAGTAATGAATTGAGTACGATCGGTCATCATAACCGATCAAGAGTTGTGTTAGTACCTCTAACACCCGCTAAAAGTTGGCTAACTCGCAGTAAGAGAATCTATATTTCTAGTTACTGTTGAAAAGGCGATTTTATTTGATAAACTTTTTTCCGCTAACATGACCTGATTATTACTTAACAAATGTTTCAAACTCCAGGACTCCATACAGGATCAAAAACCGAAATTATTCAACCGACAGCGAAAACCTTAAATACATACTGTTGCCATTTGACAGCCTACCGAATTTTGTGATATAAAGCCTCAACAAGAGGTATAGATCGTAACCCTCCAAAAAATGAGTACCAAAGAAAAATAAAATTCATGCATTTAAGGGTTAAGTTAGGATAACAACGCATTTGTGCCAACCTGAAACATCTTATTCAAAGCTGTCAATGCTCCTGCTTGAGCTGTATCTAATCCTGCTCCAGCTGTTTTCAGGAGTCCATCCAGCTGACCCATAGCTGATTTCACAAATGGGGCTGCGCTCCGTTCCTCAATCGTGTGTTTGTTGTTGTAGTATTTCTGAGCAATAGAATAAAAATTATTTTCTGTTCTTTTCGATTGAATTTAAAGATTACCTCATTCCCAATCATTTCTACTGAATGTGCAGTGGAAGACGTCATGGAAATAATCAATACTGCGCTAACGAAAATTATTTTTAGCTTCATTTTGATTGGCTTTAACTGTTCTGGAGACCGTCTCAAAAATTTTCCATGATTTTCAATGGATTTACCGTCACCGAAAAGGCTAATGTGCATGTTGATTGATTTTAAACGGTATGAATTATTTCTACATTATTTTTAAATTGTCGGCGGCTTTCAAGTATCAGCCGTTGTGGAGTAGCATTTCATGATTAGTGCAGGTATACCGAATGCTTGATTGATTCGCTACGGCACCACGGAGTGGATTGCTATCGCATTGTTCGCTTTCTCCCACTGATTTTTAATTTTATTTTTTGGGATAAATTAAAAAGAGCAGTTAAAGATTACAAACGAACGACTTAAGGCCTTCTGCTGCAGAACAGCTATTAGTAAGAACGGTATCGGTTATTCAAATCATAATGTCATCAAAATTAAACCCATTTATCCAACTTGGTTCAGAAAGGTACACTAATGGTACATTTTACCCATTAAATAAAAATTTTCTAGGCCATCAGATAGTCGTCGAACAATTTATAAATGGTTGTGAATTCCCTCGAGAAAGGTCACCTGAAATGTCGAAAACACCGTAAACCGAAAAGTGTATTAAAATTTAACAGCCAACCAAATCACGTAATTTTTTTGAAAAGAATTCAGGAATTTAAAGAGATCGGTTTTTTAATTATAGGCTGCATAGAGTAAGTTAGAGTTTAGGGATTAAAGATTTATGAATTTCAATATTGAAGCTCTTTCAGTTTTGGGATCAACGATTTTTGAGTTCCAAGATTAAGGATATATGGACGTGTATCGAGGATCATAGACCAAGGAACCAAGTTTCAAAATTATGAAACTTGGTTCCAAAATCAGAGATTCTGAATTAGTTATGGAATTTGTGTTTCGAGTTCGTCTCATCAAAATCCGACACTAACTTAGTGACAGGAGTAAGCTAGCGCCGGATTGAAGCTAGCTCCAGAAAACAAAGACACAGTTTGTGTTCCTGAGCAAAACCCTAGTCAAGCGTGATGTCCAGCTAGAAAAGCATTTTAAGCTGGTGGTAAATCGAAACATTTGGTTTGGCTTAGCAAGCCAATGTAAGATGCACTATGTTATATTTCTCCTTTGTGGAGAACAAGGTAGGGGCTATGTACTTTTTACACAGAATGTGCATGCGAAATTTGAAAAAAATCGGTTAAGTAGTTTTTGAATGGCAGTTAATGCTGCAAATCGTGTTTTTCCAGAGACGTTTTACAAAAAGTTTCATCACCGAGTTGCTTGTCGAAATTTTTGCATGAAAAAATACAGAATGTTGTTGAAATTATGCATTATAACATACAAAAGTTTGTATGTTATAATGCATTTTTTTTCTTGCTGAAACCCTTAATCCACACCCCTTATTGTATTAATTCCTATATAAAACTGTCCGGGAAGTCGGATGAAGATAAACAAAATGACTGCACGAAACATGTGTAAACGGGTGCCCAGTTCCCAGAACTAAAGTTTGTAGTTAATCGGTTAAGGAGGTCCTCTTATATAATTGTGTAAAAACTACCTAATGTTCGATGATTTTTTTGAAGATGTAAAATGACTTCTGCAAAATTTTCACGTGTAAGGTGCCAAAAATGGCGTCCAAAAATTTTGATTTTATAGATGAACCATTAATAAACTTTTTTACATTTTAACGACATTTAATTAGTTAGAGATTACTTGGTAGGGAAAGTTATGAAAATTATAGTCACAGTACTTAAGTGAGAGCAAGGATGTGAAGTATACGGATCGGAAAACTAGAAGTGGCAGGGTCATTAGATCAGGCTTAATATCTAACGGGCTTAACTTTTGTCTTCTGCTGAGGAGGATCGAGCTTAGGCATCACAACCACGAATCACTCGAGTTCACCAGCATGTCTCTTGGCATAGACAGACTTGTTCATCTTGACCGTGAGAACAGACAAAAGAAAAGCCACGTAAGATCACCCTAATAAATATTTTGCAGAATAGCGCACCTTTCTAAGTCTTTTTACTGCTTCTAAAAATGATAAAACATTAGGTACTTTTTGCCACAATTATATAAGAGGGCCCCCTAAAGAAAAAGACTGAATGCGCCGTATCAAAACATATAGTTCTTATTCATGAAAACCCGAGCAATTGATTACAGATTGTTAGAATGACCGTACAAAACGTGTGAACCCATTTTACCCTACTTCTTATATCTCGTGTTTACAGTTGAACCTGACTACATTTCGAAAACAGGCTGAACGCGATTTTTTTGTTAATAAGAATTGCTACCTTTCATCAGTTGCATTCATCCGCTTTCCGAAAATTACAGCCAGATTAACTTCACATTTGAGTTATGAGAGGAGCTTAGGGTAAAACGGGTACACATATTTTATATGGACCAAGCAGTTTTTATTCTCAGATGATACGATCCTCAAAAACGCCGATCAGCCATGTTTGCTTTGATTTCAGTGGGTAAACAAAGTTGTTCGCTGTCATTTTTCTGCCCCGCAGTTTGCTGCATGCTTACCTCACTTCTCACCTAGTTACTGCCGAAGACGAATCACCTTAGAACTCTAAGCACCTTGGACATTCTAGCTACCTTCAATTTATACCCCGGACTATTTGACATAAAAATTACTTTTTATCAGCCGCTTTCAGCCTCTTCCTAAAGTGCGGGGTTAGTATAATTTCACACTTTTATTAGGAGAAGAATTGGGGTTAAACGGATAAACACGTTTCGTACGGTCATTCCAAGCAGAGTTAAAAATATTCAAATTCATTGAATGAAAATTGATCATATTCAGCCGCATTCATTTTCAATATTCAGTGACGCAGCTGAAAACGTCAAACGAACAGACCGCCCATTCATCCATGCAGATTTTCATTCAGTTCCGATTATTACACGAAGCGATCGTGCAGCAACGAATCAAACGCATCAAAGTAGGCCCTGGCACAATGTAAGCGATGATGATTGTCTTATCGGCATTTGAAAACATTTTCCTAGATAATTAGTGTAATGAATATATTGTGCGATATTCAACTGAATGAATGAAATGGATAGTTGAATGAATTTTTTTTTCTATTCACCGCGAGTCGCAACAGGTTCATTTTTGGCCGTCAAAAAAGAGCTTCGATTATTTTTAACTCTGATTCCAAGTATGTTCAAACGATTCCCTGAACTGTTTTACTTAAGCAAAACTACTTTAGTGAGCCGCTTTCAGCCTCTTTCTGAAATGATGGGTAAGGTATAACTTTACCCATACATTATATGAAGAATTAGGGTAAACGGGCGTACAAGTTTCGTGCGGTTATTCTAACTATCTTCAATCGATTTCTCAGATTATTTGCATAATAATTGCATGTTTTTCTCAGCCGCATTCATCCTCGTTCCGAGAAGTGCAGCCAGGTTTAACTTTATACTCTTGAGTTATGGGAGGAATGTGGAGTAAAACGGGTACACATGTTTTGTCTGGTTATTCTAACTATCTTCAATCGATTCCCTGGACTATCCAAGATATTTTTTTTTGTAAATGGAATAAGGTTTATCTCTACACTTGTATTATGTTAAGATTTGGGGTAAAACGGATACAAACATTTCGTGCGGTCATTCTCACTATCTTCAGTCGATTTTCCGGAATTTTTCACATTAGAATTACTACTTTTCATCGAACTCATTCAGCCTCGTTTCGAGAAGCACAGCCAGGTTTAACTTCACACTTGAGATAGGGGAAAGAGGGTAACAGTGGAACTATGAAAACAATACGTTTTCATAGTTTCACTGTTACCCTCTTTCCCCTATGGGAAGAATTGGGTTAAAACGGATACAAACGTTTCATTCGGTCATTCTCACTATCTTCAATTGATTTCCCATAATTTTTTGCGTAAGAAATACTACTTTTGATCAGCTGCAGTCAACCTTTTTTCTGTAATGTAGAGCCAGGTCTTACTATATACTTGAGTAATAGGAGGAATTGGGGCAAAAAGAGTACACCCGTACCGATCGGTCAGTCTAACTATATTCAAAGGATAACCTGGATCTTTATACAATGTTATCAGTTTTGATCATCCGCATATAAAAATATAAAAAGAGGATTAACCTCAAACTTTAGATAGCCGAAGAATTGGGGTAAAATGGGTGTGTATATTACGAGAGATTAATCTAATTATCTTCAATTGATTATTTGGGCTTTTTTATATAACAAGTACTAATTTTAGTCAGCCATGTTGAACTTTCTTCCGAGTTATATATTAAGTCTTGAATATAAACTCAAACGAAAGAGGCTATTGAGGCAAAACCAGCATGATAGCGTAATCAAACCTTTTCAATGTCAAATGTCGCGTTTTGGGTTCATTTTTCCCACTGTGCATTGTGTCTTATGGAAACTCGAGATTTCTCGTCTATCAATTCGCCCTCTAGAAGTGTTTAGTTGCACCTTTTTTATCGGTGAACTCAATACAGAACTGATTTTCGTTGGATTGCACTATACGTTGACGTTTCGGTTGAAACAGTCCTTTCTGAAGGTGGGTGTCGCTTAAATACTTGCGATATATGGCTATTTTCAGTCTAAAATATGTTCCTTGCACTAATATGCATTATTGAGCGCATTGTAAAATTGGTATAGAAATATAGGAAATCGAAAGAAAAACGACACACAGTGGTCGGAAAATGAAAAGTGGTATTATTTATTATCCTTCGTTTTAGAGTTTCTGTGCCTTCAGAGAAGTTGCTGTATATCACCTAGCGCTTTATTTGATTACATCAAACCATTTGAAAATTCAATAGGGCGTAGGGTTGTGGTACCGGTAATACCGGTACTGAAAATCTAGGGAATACCGACCCATTTTTGGTACCGTAATACCGGTACTGAATAAAAGACAATAAAAATTTGCTATGATTTTTTTATTAGCGAAATTCTGATTGGTTTCCATTATCTACTGGGTGGCGCGTAATAAGACTATGGCTTAAGTCATGTTTATATTCGGTTTGCTCTTAAACCTTTAACTATAAAAGAACGAACAGCGATTTAGTAGCTAACCATTTTAGACTTGTCGAACTGCTTCAAATGGGGCGATTTGTAATTATTGGTGATCGGAAAAATCAGCAAAACTCTATAGTTTACAGGAAAGCAAGGAACCTTGGTATGCATTAGAGAATAGTAGGCAAACGACATAAAGGTTACAACTTACAAAAAGCAAGAGAGGAAATGCGAGCAACCTGCCATTCTCGCTTGGATTTACTGTTGTTAATAGTGTTTCTTACATTTACCATCTGTTGGAGTCGACGAAAGTCGCACCGCAGTTATAGATTTCAAAGTGGCCTAGATTTCGAAATAAAAGATGGTGCCGCATACGAAAAAATATCTTCTGTGAAATGAGTAAATGAGTCAGTCGAAAAATATCTTCTGTGAGTCATGCCATTTCGAAGCAATTAAAAACAATAAACATGTTTTTTTGATCTGCACAAATCAATCATCTGAGAATAAGGTCATCAGTTTGAGCATTCAATTTCACTTTGAAGCTTTTTTTTGAATTTTTTTGAAAAAAAATATTCGAGTACCGTTACTTTACCGGTACTGAGGGATTCAGTACCGTAGTACCGGTTCTCGCCAAAAAGGGTCGGTACTGCGAACCCTAGTAGGGCGGCGCTTTTATCAATTTTTCAATAAAGCTAGACACAAATATCACTTTTCGAGAAAGTTTTAGGTTTTATCATTTGTAATTTATCTTATGAAGATGCATATTTTGTTGGTCGTATACATCTCGAGCTGATTTTGGTTTTCTCCTAACAATATATTAAAATTATATGGTGAAGAAATACTCTGAACAATTTATTAGATTAGATTAAAAATAAGCATGCTTTGGGTAAAAAATTAACTTCAAAAAATCCGCCATGTTTCAAATCTGTAGGACCTACATATTCGTATCTTCAGAAGATATACTTATAATCATCGAAGGTACTATCTTTTTATCCAGTTCCATTAAAAAGTTGACAAAAGCGCCGCTTTAGCGACTGAATTACTATACAATAACGACAACAACAAAAACAATCAAAACAAAACAATAAAAACTTGAATTGATTAAGAAATGTCTTTTGGATTTCAGATCTCTCAGTTCTTTCGAATCTTTTATTCATTCAATTGGTTTTTGTATCTTTGGATATTTAATTTCCCGATCTTTGTAGTTTGGGTTTTTGACTATGTGGACCTTCGATAATTTATCTGTTTGGATTTAAATTTCGTTTTATTTCTAAAACATCAGATTTTTGAAACTCGAATTTTTTAATCTTTGAATATTTGAATCCATGATTCGAGTTCACGCTAAACACACAAAAAAACCGGAAGCAAAATTATATGAGAGATACGAAATAGAAATGTGACTGTACAGAATCCCGAGAAAATTCTCATGGGTTCAAGCACCATGCAACCCCATAAAAATACCAAGAACATGGTCCGCGCCAAATTTTACAACCATCAAAACACCATGAAATGGCCTCAAAAACCAATAAATAAACCAGAATACGGTTTTAACTGGAATCTTCCGGACCATGGTGATGGTGTTTTCATAGGTTGCACCCTTTCCGAACACTATCAAAACACCACACAGTGGGGGTGAATTTGGACCATGAGCATGGGCTTTTCATTTGCTCGGGACTCGACCCATCTTGATTAGGAACTCGAGAACACGTTTTTTTTTCACTCCCATTGACCGGTAGTGCTTTCGTGGATGGAAGAAACTTGTCTGCACCTATTTATCGATATACGCATTTGTTTGATTTAAAGATGCAAACATTATTAGCCCTGGAGATGGAAGGTGATAGCTTTTTTATACGCCCAACGAACCATTTCAAGAATGCCTGGTCGTACACGTACCTTCTGAGGTCCTTTTCATGTGTAATGAGCTCCGCATTAACCCATTCATGCCCATGTTGTTTGTGGACAACAACGTTTTTAAACAGCTATAACTTTTGATTAAGGTAAAATTTGCTCACAAAAACTAGTAAGGCTAATAAATGTGACTATTGCCTTTCATTTGAGTATTAATAGTTGCAAGGATCAGCTCTAGAACTGAAGTTATTGCAATTAGTCTGATTGGATTCCGATGGAGCAGTGCTGCCAGGAACAGTTTACGTTGACGACGGAAAATGAATTTTTCATATATCATCATTATGTTGCAATATTATTGAAAATTGATAAAACTTATCAATTTAGACTGTCTTTGGCTACATTTTCCACGCAATTGGACTATTGTAAATATTCTAGGAGAATTGTATTGAGCATTGGAAGATAAAAATTGAGCAGCTTCTAGCACTGCAAAGGAAGCACCTATCTTTATGAAAAAAGGCTTTTCGTGTTTCTTGACCCCACTGTTCACAAGGAAAAATAGTTTTGAAACCCTGCATGCACTAGAAAAAAGTTGGGCATGAAAGGGTTAATATATTCGCGTAACATTTGAATACGTGTAACTGGCATACATTCAATTCAGAAAAAAAATAATATGGAACGATCCCACCAACGTGCGGCTCCTAATCAGTTAATTGATGACATTTCGACGAGTGTCTTTTCTATCATGGATCAACCAAAGCGGTGAACCAGCTAGTCATACTCAGATGGCGCTACAAACATCTGCAACCTGTTGGGCAACCTTGTTCCCAAATTAGATTTTGTTACAGCATCAGTAACTTGAGAAGTATACCCATTTCGAATCTTAATACCCTACCCAGACAAAGGTGTCATGACTATCACCTAACAATGAGAAAACTTTTCTCCTCCGGCTTAGAAAACCGAAAAGTTAAAACATCAAATCACCTGTCGGAACAAATGGACTGCCACCGAGACGACCCTTGATCCTATTAGGCAAATTCATATCCGGCCATATTTTTTTTGTTCCCCTTCCCTTTCACCGTTATAGACTAGCCACTGACAATAGTGCGGAATGAACAGTTATCCAACTAATGGGAGACCGTTAGTCATTTGCATTTCATGAGAGAAAGAGAGGAAACCAACAGGAAAAATAAATTGAAAATTATGTTCTAATAAAGTACACAAGTGGCCAAACAAGTGCTTGTAACGAAGCTCTTATGTTCAACTCAATTAAAATTTAATATCCTTCAGGACCTTTATAATATCCAGCTGAAGCTTTGCTGACAGGCAGGCAGACAGAAGCAGGAACGGAACACTCGAACCTAACGAATTGAGATTCAAACAGCTTGACTGGTTGACTGACAAGAACCGACAGGAACACATGCTTTTGCAGCACACTCGAACCGGCTTTTCTGGAGTGCACGCTGACTCGTGTACCCTCCGGGATGTGAAATTATTCGATAGATGCATTCAACTACTATAGCTATATCTACTGCGAAACTACTTGTCAAAGTTATTTTTAGACATGTCATTCTCACTGCTGCAACAGCAGTCGCCCTCAAAAACCGTTTTCCCAGCCCTGAACTCGCACAATCAAAGTTACCGTGGCAAATAATACCCAGTTTCTATACACACACATAAAAAACTATACGAACAGGCAGGGTAAAATAAGTGGAAGTTTTTCCAGCGTGGAATTTTATTTGAATTTTAAACTAAGCACCTTTTCCATCTCTTTACTCACCATTTTCTCCATTACTTTTTCTTTCTTTCTTTCACAGATAAAGCCCCTTCGGAAGCGACCTTCCGGGGCACGGAATTTCTCTCGTACGATCTGGGCCAGACCGGTGGCGAGCCAATCGTTAGCGCACAAGATGCCATCACCCTGTACTTCCGAACTCGCCAACCGAACGGACTGCTCTTCTACACAGGTAAGCGCTTTTAATTATCCCCGCCGGCTGACTGGCTGACAGACTGACGGGCGAGTTTCCTTTGTACTATAGAGCAATGCTAGCCCAAGTTTTTTTTAGGACCACCAGTAAACATTCCAATCGAAACGTGTCATATTTTTTTCATCAAAGGAAAATACTAATAGCTCGTTTGAAAAGTCATATGTCAATTACGGACAGCGTTGAACTGAAAATAGATCTTTAATTCAGTCAGTTTAGTTACCTTTGACTTGAATTGTGTAGGAAGGAGTGGATATTTGTTGGCAATTGGTATTTGTTTTCATTTTTCTCTTACGGAAAACGTGATGAAAATAATCCCCACGGGTACGGAGAAAAGTGTCATGTCCGGCAACGAAATCGACGGAGGCGGTGTAAAAAATTCAAAATGCATTCCCACGGTTCACATAAACTAGGCTTTCTATTCTACGAATAGCAATTTTCTGTGACGTTAGGGAAATCGTGGAAAAAACAAACGATTTTTCCGGAAGTTGTAAATTGGCAATATTTTAGCTATTAAGCTAGAAAATGAAAATGTCCATCGAAGCAATTGTGTGAATTGTATCATAATTAGGCTAGACACTATAAGTAATCAGTTCATCTAGATTATCAACAAAAATAGGGAAGTTTGGATGCATACCATGGCACAGATATCGAACCGTAATTTTCTCTGCCCAGCAAAGGTTTTAGTCTTCGGCATAGCTTCTGTGTGATCGATCAGATGCCGATCACGCATTACACCACAACTAATATTAATTTCATCTAATTGTTTTCGCTAACGATTTCGATGACCCTCAGTGGTCCAGTTTTGGGAAAAGCTGGGCAAAAGTCAATATCTCGCGACTGTAGCATTTTAGGCTAGTGATGTCTTCAGGGAAGATTCTGTACTTATACATCCCCATTTTTTGCCATTTACAGATCAATGATTAATCGCCCTTGAAGTGAGACTCGAATTTTTTTTTCAAGATATCTTCGGCAAAGTTTTCGCAAATTGATTGAAATATCAACCATTTTTTTCAGGAAAAAAACCCTACACAACGGTTTTTACTTAATAATTATTTTCCTTGAACATGTTTGACATGTTCTTCAAAATTGTTCCATACTATGATACGCAAAAAATCTCTTAATATTTTAGTACACTAGATCTTTACAAGTTATTTGTTCTACGCGAAAAATATATATTTTTTCCGCAAAATTACGAATAACTTCTGTTCCCCAGCATACTCCATGACAAAATCAATTACACCCAGGGTAAAAAAACCGCGTTAATTGGAAAATCCGCGTAAAAAAACGCGTTAATTCGAAAATGCGTGTAAAAAACCGGGTTAATTCGAAAATCCGCGTAAAAAAACTCAGCAAAAGAAGTTTGCACGGATTTCGCAATTAACACGGTTTTTGCAAAAATATTCTAAGTTCTTTTTGAATGCAAAAAACTGCAAAGACTTTTTCCTGAAAAAATTTCTAAGTCCTTTTAAATGCAAAGAACTTAGAAGAATTTTGGCAGTTTTTATTTTGCGCAATTAACACGGTTTTTGCAAAAAATATTTCAAGTCCTTTTGAATGCAAAAGACTTAGATGATTTTCGGAAAGATGGAAGAGACGGGTTTGAACTCCTTATCACACGCACCTCAACAATATGGGTATTTTCGGAATGGTCTTGACGAGTAAGTGCCAGAAATTTATGTTTGACGCTATTTTGAAATCCAAGATGGCGACTTCTGGTTTAATGAAATCGCTATAACCGAATCAATATGGGTGTTTTCAGAATGGTCTGAACGAATAGGTGCCAGAAATTTATGTTATCTTCCGGTTTAAGTCACCATCATAGATTTCAAAAGGGAGTCAAAAATCAATTTCTGGCACCTACTCGTCAAGACTATTCCGACAATAACCGGAAGCCGCCATCTTAGATTTCAAAATGGCGTCAAACGTGAATTTCTGGCATCTACTCGTCAAGACCATTTCGAAAATACCCATATCGCATGGGTTATAGCGAATATAAGCTGCTATTGAATTTTTAGTTGATCCGACCTCTGGTTGGTAAGGGTTCCAGCGTATAAAAAAATCAGTTCATTGGTCAATTTTTTTAGAAAGATGGGTGAAGCGAATTGATCGAAACTTTTGTACATTATACTACATCATTTCAATAACATTCTGTAATTTTTTTATGCAAAAATATCTTCTAAGGCAATCTTCTAAGATATAATATGCAGTTGCGTATTGTATCGCCCCCTCCCCTTACCCTTTCACATTCCCCCTTCATCACCCCCTCCCCTTGGACCGACCTCACCCCTGCATACCGAAATATGATAAAGGATTTCTGACATATCCATTATTATGACGAAGAGCACAGACTATATGGCCATATAGTAGGCGTTGCTTTTTTGTGCCCTCTTTGGCAATTCAAAGTTGCAGTTTTGTGCGATCGTGATCCTAAATCAGCTTTCAGTCGAGATGTGCAGAAAGAACTCGTTATTCGCTATATTTTAAATTGCATTTGTGCATCAACACCCATTAAATTAACCTAAACAGATAAACAGTATGAACGTTGGGATAAATAACACGTTGAATTATCTGCTTTTGAAGCGAAATTTGCTTCAGTGTCGAGGGTGCTTCAGTGAAAACGGAGGAAAAAGTAGTGAAGACAGGCCGGCCATCTGTGACTTTCGAGGGGTCGCAATGAGCGGTGAAAAACAGAGATGCTCAGAGATTAGCATAGCGGTATAGAGCTACGACATGCAGCGTCTATCCAGTTCAGAGCTGATATGGCAATGAGTCTGCAGCAAAGCTTTTTCGATTTGTCGTTGAAAATCCTCAAAAAGCCTGTGATTGATTTGAAGCATACAAGAAAGCAGAAATGCATTCATTGCCAATCAAGCTTACTCCCGAGAAGGGCGTTTTCTTAGTGATTGACGGTGATTTTAATAAAAATCAATATAATTTGACGAGATGTATAATAGGGTGTCCCAAAATGACATCATGTTAAAAAAGTCATCGGGCTCACTTCTTAAATGAAAGGTTAGGGTATCAGGACCACTTTCTTCTTCGGAGTGAATTTGTTAAAACGCTCCCTACTAGTGGCGAATTTTGATTTTTTGTAAAATGGGCCGATTTTGGGTAAAATTTTAAATTCATGCTTGTTGAAGTGCTCCTGAACTGTCTTAGATTTTTTTCAATATTTTTTTATTTTTCTGGAGATCCAAATGGGGAAGTTTAGTTATTTAGTTTTCACAAATTGTGGATTATAAGAGCGGCAGAGCCTTTAAAGCATGGTAAAAAGTTTAATTTTTTGTGTTTTTCATTAGTTTCTCTTCAAAACTAGGTATCTACAAAATTTTAAAAGTATAGGAAACACTTCAAATAGTTGAGCCAAATATAGGGGCGTATTTTTGCTGAAGAAAGTGTATAGCTACGGCTAATGGGGTATGAGTTATTTAAGTTTTTGCTAGATAACCTCTTGATATTTTATGCTATTCATAAAAAATAACACTGTTCTACAAAATAAAACAATTTCAGTGTGCTTAGTCCGCATTTTGTTTTTCGCAAAATAGAAGGAAAATGATGAAAAATGGCGTTTTCTGCTTGTCTCTACTACATCAGAATCGGTTTCTATGAGCATTTGACGATTTTTTTTAAAAATCATTTAGTATATTAATAACCAACTAGTGGGATTGAAAATCATGAAAATTAAACAAATATGTCGAGTTAGTGACATGTTATGGCGTATATGTGCATGCCGAATTGGTTAACGTATTCAGATTTTGTATATAAAGTCTCATTTCCATGTTAAATACCTTAGAGTGAAAAAAATGCAGAAGGGTGGGGTGAATGGTAAAAAACTGATCTTTACGTTTTAGATCACGCAATTCCGAAACAGTCAATTTTGAAGGGCTTTGTATTTTCGAAAAAGTTTTACAACAGAATACAGCGTATCTTCTAGTACAATAATTTTGGTGAATAAGCCTCCAAGAATTAATTATGGAGAATTAACTTTTCAGAACATAATTGAAGATTTGGCATCATTAGTAAAGTATCATTATTTTTATAATTGATGGTACAACAATTCATCAAATTCTCATTAAACCCGATTCTGACGCACTAAAGACAAACAAAAAACGCCGCTTTAAATCATTTTCCTTCTATTTTCCAAAAAACAATATGTTGTCTAAGCATATTTGAATTGTTTTATTTTTTTGAACATTCTTATTTATGATGAATTGCTAAAAATGTCGAAGGTTATATAACAAAAACTTATATAACTCATAACCCATTAGCCGTAGCTATACACTTTCTTCAGCAAAACTACGCCCCTATATTAGGTTCAACTATTTGAAGTATTTCCTACACTTTTAAAATTTTGTAGATACCCAGTTTTGAAGAAAAACTAATGAAAAACACCAAAAATTACACTGTTTACCAAGTTTTAAAGGCTCTGCCGCTCTTATAATCCACAATTTGTACAAACTAAATAACTAAACTTCCCCATTTGGATCTCCAGAAAAATAAAAAAATATTGAAAAAAATCTAAGACAGTTCAGGAGCACTTCAACAAGCATGAATTTGAAATTTTACCCAAAATCGGCCCATTTTACAAAAAATCAAAAGTCGCCAGTAGTAGGGAGCGTTTTAACAAAATCACTCCGAAGAAGAAAGTGGTCCTGATACCCTAACCTTTCATTTAAGAAGTGAGCCCGATGACTTTTTTAACATGACGTCATTTTGGGACACCCTAATGTATAAGCACACCATGCGGGCATTTTCTCTATTTATAATTTGATACTAGAGGCCCTGAAAAAGCATACCCACCATCGGAAGCTATCGCGATATCTGGAAGCAGTGCAGAAGTTAAGGTACCGAATTTAGTGAATTTCGACGCAAAAAGAATCACGGAATACTTGGATATGTGATGAACAACAGTCGATTACCTCTGAGTCTACTGATGATAGCTCTGTACGGTTCACAGTTATAGCGGTTACGGACAGTTACGGACCATAAATAAAACAGGCCCTCCAAGCACTGTTTGGGAAAATTCTGCCCCCACGTCTACAAGGTTTAACAAGCCTATTCGAGTACAATCAAGGAAAATAAAACAACTTTAAAATTTCAAGAACAGTACATGTGCTATCGAATTTAGTCACTGTTGTCATCCTTGGTGCTATTGAAAAATGGAAATGACTTGAAAATACAGTATGACGTTATTCAGGAGCCATTATATATCTGTTTTCTTTAAGGACGTCATATTGAATGACCTACGTCAAACAATCCCAATCCACTACATCGGGCCTGGTTGCTATTTGAACCATATAATGAACACAATTACAATTGTTTCTTCATTGTCTAATAAAACTGAGACGTCAAACAATTAGACGAAAACCTTAACAAAAAAATTTGATTACATTTTTTTCATAGTCCGAGTTCAGTCCACTTTCGGAGTGTCAACTCGTGGTTCGTAGTTGGTCGCGGTTTTATACGCTTCATCGGACTACGAAGCAGTTAGTGCAATGCAGTGCGATTTTCATTTCCGAGTCTGCACCCTGCCTGTCATCGTAGTAGGCCACAAACGGGTGCGGCTAAGGCGTTAATTGCCTGCCGGTTAAAAGTTTCACCAGTTGCCGCCGCCAGCTGCCATCATATCGTAAAGTATGCGCGCGTTCGGAATGGATCTTTCAACTCGCTTCTAACCGGTCTCCGGAGTTACCGTCACCGGAAAAACATTGACTAAGCCCAACCGTAATCCTGGTGTATGTATGTGTGTGTGTGTGGGTAAGTGAGCGTGTTTGTGCAAGCGGCTGGGACCGACTGATTGGATTATCTCAGCTTGGCAGGTTTTTGCATTCCGGATTGGGAAGAGGCAACGATTGGATTTTTTCCACCCAACGTCGCTTACCGAACCAGAAGGAACAGTGTGCAAGTCAAGCCCTGCGGATCCGGTTACAGAGCTTTCTGTCAGAGGAGCAATTATCTTAATTAGATTACTGACAGTAGCAGCGTGTTCTTGCCAGGTTCGTTCGCATCATCCAAGAGTGGCATTTTGTTCAGGTTGAAACCACTACCGTTCGCTTAAGCTGTTCCTTGCCCCGTCGTCACATTTTGTCTTTCCGGTAGATTTGTGACCGTGGAAGCAGGAGGCAAAAGAAGCGAAAACCAGACGGTATGAATATAAAACAGAATACTCGTGACGGGTGGTGAAATGTGAGGGAATCGGGTTGCAAAAATTCGAGTTGAAAACGAAGTAAGATCTCCTGGCGAACATCAAGTAATATTTTTATTGGTCTCCAAGTCGTCATCATCATCATTGCTTCACCGAGTGCGGGGGTGTGTTGGTGTTTGACCATGCTTTCTTTATTTCTGACTAAGTGGCTTTGTACAGCGTCAACTGTGTGTTGTTTGTTTTTATTTCTGCTAAATCCGAGTTTCCTGCGAGGACCATCCAACATTCTGTGTTGGGCTGTAAAACACTGAAGGATGTGGTTATAAAAAATGAGGATTGGGTTAAGGGGTGTTTCTGATGCCAGAAGGTTCAGTATCCCATGTTCGTATGTTACGGCAGGAAGCTGGCATTTAACGAGTGTATTTTGTTGTTCTTCTTTGGGGTTAGCTACAAGGGACGGTAAAAAACGGGTATCACTTTCAATCCACTAGGTTGCCTGGAGATAAGGGTCAAGTGGGTCGGGGATTAACTGGTTTTCACCGGATGTTTCTCAATGCATGCTTGTAGGACGCGTCAAAATACAGTTTCGCAGGAGAATTCTTTGGAGCAACTACTTGTGTTTCAAGAGACTTTCGTATTTCGGCCAAATTTTTCACCATAGCTTGAATTTCTATAAGAAAGTATGACTTGACACAGAGGAAACGTACTGACAAAGTCGTGAACAGTAGTGTTTGTTTTAACTTTACGAAAACGCGATCATGTTGCAAGAGTCTGAATTATTTCGTCGAACTGCTCATGATCAAAAGAAGGAAAATATTATAGAAGTAATTATGGATGTAATATTCAAATGATGTTACATTTAAAACAACATCTCTGAGATTTTTACAATTAGAAAAATGATAGTGCGTCCTGCTGTAACTTTTCATGCTTATCGTATTTTTATAACCCGAACAGTGATGTCATCCTTCTGCCAACGCGACTAATTGGTTATGTCAAGGTTTAAAATTCTATGAAAACTAATTTTGAAATTTTTCATGAATGAACTACACTTTTTTTAATCTCCACTGATATAGATCGCTATTCCACTCAAATCGAAAAATCAATGCAATAGAAGAGTAGTCTAGAATTCATTTTCGGAAACTGCAACTTGCTAGGATTTTTTATAAATATATAAAAAATGTTGTTACGTTATTCATCTCAAATCCAACTGAAATCAGCACACAACCATCTTACGCTAAACCACTAACAGCTGCAAAACCAACATCTATGGATCAAGCACCAACAACCAGCAACAAACGAATGCCGATAACGAACATACTAAAACGACCCTTAAGAGTAAAACACAAACTGGAACATCCGACTGGGAGCAGCAGGAAAGTAGTACGGATGCGGACATGGACGTGAACGATAACCCGAAAGAAGACCAACGAAATGAACCTCAACTTGCAGTGGACAACACTGGAAATATTTCGCCCCCTAGAAAAAGGATCTCAACACGCAGCAGAAAGCTGCGCTTGAACGAGACCAACAATTTAACGTAGCTGTTTTTTTTATTTATTGTAAAAAAAACAAACAATCGGCCTCGTCGAACTACCGCATTTGGGCCTAAATAAATTTATTATTTATAAAAAAAAAACACAGCAACTAGCAGCCTCTCGATCTAGTGTGCATTTTGTCTCGAGAACAAAGGAAACGCTTCTTTTATTCTTACCATCATGAGTAAAGTTGACGAAAAAGCTCTTCGCCTACCCAACACCGCGGTCGTTGGCTTTAAATTCTGTTCAATACGACCGAGTTTTCGTGAAGTGGAATATCTACTGAAGGTAAAGATGGAGCTTATGCTTAAGGGGTTTATCTATCTTCAGTATCATCATCTTCGTCATACAGTATTGATATCATTCAACACGATAGCCCAATCCGAACGTTTCGTTTTGCAGAACAACTTAAAGAACGTAGCTGAAAATGATAAAGTTGGAATTAAGATTAGCGCATTTGTAGAAAAAGACTGCATAGAGGTAAGGCTACATGACCTATCATCAGGTACCCATCTTGAGCTAATAGCAGAATGCATATCCGCAATGCAGATAAGTAGAATCCATTACACCTGATACGTGGAGAAATTTCTTCCCGGGTACACCTAACGCTGTTGTAATCATACTTTGTGTGTAAAGCAGCATCGATGTTTTATTTGGATTAACTGATAGTTTAATATGAATCACTATTGGCTTTCTCAGTCTAGTATATATGTATCAAACGACTTAATTTTTGATTATCTGTCGTTTCGGCCGTTTTTGGCGGCCTTTTTCAAGGAAAATTTTCTGTCAGTCGCTATTGTAATGTATATTTTTTTCATGATAATAGCGACAAACAGATAATTTTCCTTGAAAAGGGCCGCCAAAAACGGCCGAAACGTTGGATAAAACACCCCCGGTCGATCAAAAAATTACAGATAAATATGAAGACACCACACACCAACATCGGCGAACCATATACCGGAAACACAAGCTCCTTAGATTTCCTCCAACCATTGGCGACAAGGTTCTATCCAAGTGGTGACAGCACGCTATCTTGAGGGCATCCGCAGACTCTTAAGTTCCTTATATCAACTTCTTCATATTGTAACGATATTCAATTCGCAAGAAACTAGAAGATGTGAAGTATTTTTAATATCAAGAGAGTGTAGGAAGAACGTTTAGAAAAGAGTGAAAGAGCGTCATATGAACAAAGCCTAAACTTTCCCGACGACTAACACTTTGTCTTCTACAGCAGGTGGTCGGATGTTTTGCCATTTTTATCGAGTCTGACCAGAGTCTGCGGTATGCTCGAACAAGCGTAAAGCACTTTATGCTGTCGGATCCGACAAAATGTGAAGTCACGGGAAGCTTCCACACTAAGCATTTTTGCAACATTGAAACTCTTGAATGAGCAAGTTTTCGTCCCTAACATATTGCCTGCCGGAATGATTTTTTTTTAATTTTTGATAGACTGTTGTGTATCTACTTTTCATAACAATGAGCACAGGTATCGTTTGCTAAGCATTGCGTGTATCCAGTTCGTAATATAAAAAGATACTCCATCATCTCGTGCTGCTTCCAAAATGGATTCGAAGGACACGTTATCGAAATTATCGAAATTCCTTGCTGCTTTTGCGAAACAGTTTTATTTTCAATATTGTGGACAGCATCGTGTAACAAGGTGACGGTATATTTCCCCCGCACCCAAGCCAACATTCCGAATGTAGTGGTCGATTAAACGTTCAACTGATTTGCGAAGGAAGGATGTGAGACTCATTATTCCAATGTTCTTTATCTCCTAAAAAGTAACGCAGTCACCTTTGGGAATGAATTTTACAATTATTTCCCGTCACCCTAATGGAATGTATTCTGTTGCAAGACTAAAAGGTTTTTTTCGAAATATGCTTGAATTGATCATATACTCTTTGAAATAGAACTGGAATGTATTCTGCCGGAGACTTATACGAAGCAAAATTTTTAATAGTCCATTTCATTGATACGGTTGTCACAATTCTACGTACAAATACCCAAGAATCTATTTGAAAAAACCTCAGTCGGGACAGGGTTCCGTACAGTCTGGAAAGTGTGTATCAAAAAGACAGTTGAGTACTATATCTTCGTCAGATGAGTATTTACCATTAGCAGTTCTGATCGAACGGACATGAATCCCTTTCGATTTCGGTAGTAACTTATTTACGATTGTGGTAGACTTGAGACGTTTTTGCAGAGGCTTTTCCAACCACTTTGCTCGGATGATTGAAGGGCACTTCTGTATGCTTTGCGAGCTAACTTAAATGCATTCGACACGTCTCTGCCTCTGTGATTTCGAGCTCTTCTGCATAACTTTTTGAGTTTGCGTAATACCGTCAGAGCAGAGAGTTACATCTAACACCTCTTTTCTTCTGCTAGATCGTGTAAATGCTGGGCGATTTCCTACATTGATTATATGCAGATTTATGCTGCTTGAGGCCAATTTAGTGCCTCTCAAATTTGTATCTGGGCTGCTCCAAATTATGTGATAGACATTTGCAATATTGCAGATTATAAGTGGAAGTCCATTCCTGCCACAAATCTTTTGAAATCATCAGAAAACGATGATTCATTATGCGACAAGTACGCCGAACAATAGACGTATTTCCTGTTTATGTCATCCAGAGTCATATTTACTGAAACAGTACAAATATAGGACATGCATCAAACGCACAATTGGTAATGGTACACGCACGAGGCATTTTACGAGGATTTCTCATGCGAGTGTTGTTGGAAGCTGCAAAAAGACTAAGTAAGTTTATGGAAACACGGTTCTTGAGCCAAGACTATGGAAATGTTTCTTTCCTTTTTCACCATTCCACAATCAGTCCGTTTCATGAAACATTGCTGAAGACACCTAAGCACGAAAACCTCACCGAAAGCCATCAAATGCTTTTGATCAGTTTATCATCTGATCTCGCACAAAGCAGAAGTATATAATTGCTACGCTTTAGCAGGCTATAGGTACCAGTGAAGCAAGCCAGCCCTTTGTTCTATATCCAGTGCACAAACAGTATTGTATCATTGTCCGGCTGCGCAGTGAAATAAGTCTGCCAAATAAAATAAATGTGCCCAGCCCACGCTATGGGATAATACGGTTTCGATCGACTTTGAGAAAACTCGTGTTAGACCCACAGTTGAGGAGGTGGAACAACTAGTTGAAATTGATTTTTTTATATCGTGGAAGGTACGTACATTCAGCTACACCACGTCAAAAACTGTGCTTTGATTATCGCAAACATGAGGTCGAATTTAACAACACCAGAATCAATATCCTTGTGTATATGAAAAATGGCATGGTGGTCGTTCGTATCCATGATTTGGCACCGCGCACGAAGGAAGACGACATCAAACAAATTATGGCGCAATACGGAAAACTGCAAAGTGGAATCTATTACGAATGACACTAAGGGAATATTTTCCACCGGTATTCTCAACGGCGCTCGTATTTTGAGGATGCGACTGACTAATCCAATGCCTTCTTGCATGACCATCGAATGCAAATCACCGAAGGGTAGCGTAACCTACAAGCAAACAATGCTGATCACATATCCTGGGCAGACCCCAACATGCCACTTCGGTAATCACACAGCCCACTACAGAAAAACATCCGCCGAAGCAACTAGACAAAACTCATCTACTACAGCCAACTCTAACAAGCAGCAGATGAACCAAACACAACGACCTAATTTACCAATAATTAAGGGACAACGATCGCGACAACCGCTCCCAAATCAACAACTAGCATCACTAGTAAAGAAGACGGATTTGCAACAGCGACCCGTAAGAACAAGAAACAAATAAGAACCTCTGACCGTGAACAGCAAGAAAACAGTACCGATGATGGTATGGACTTGAACGATAACGCGAGAGGAGGCAGATTGAATATAAGGCAACTAATGTTACACCGCCAACGAAAAGGTTCTCAACACGCAGCATCAAACTGCATCAACAAGATCTGGCAGACAGAAACTCTTTGTATTTTTTTTATTAAAAACTTAAAAGATCCACGGCTCAGTTGTGCTAACGTATCAAACCGTGTCAACCTTCAGGAAAATAATTTTTTTTTATCGTTATTTGTGGAGTTTGGGACCGTCATGAAACCGGTACTTTTGCTAATTATCGCAAAATTCAATTTTTATCGCTTTATAGTGATATTTTTTCTCTGATAATGCTGCTCAAAAAGATCACGAAGGAACTAACCTCATGAAAAAGGTGTATACACATAAATGTGGTTTTCAATTTATGTGTACAACTCGTCCTTTTGAAAAGTTTTAAAAAGAAAACCGATTAAGTTATGGTTTGGAAATATTACTACTGTTACAAGCTGTTTTTTCCAAGAGAAAACAGCGGCATTACTGTTAACTCAAATATTTTCTAAAACAGTTATGGAATTTGCGTTTCGACTTCGTCTCATCAGAATCCGACACTAACTTAGTGACAGGACCAAGCTATCGTCGGATTGACGCTAGCTCCAAAAAACGGAGACACGATGTGTGTTCCTGAGCAAACACCCAGTTAAGCGTGGTGTTCCGTAAGTAATAAATATTTTGCTGGAAAACCTGATTTCTTTCATTTTTGAACAGATTCTATTTTTAAATGAGAGTCTATCTTTGTTTACTTTCATTTTGTTTTTTTAGGTAACAATCGAAAGATAGAAACTGCACATGGAATTGTGATTGCAAGATGTTGTTTTGTAGTCACAAGCACTTGAGAAGCGGGTCTGGATATAGTGGATTTTCGTGTCGGGATTTGGGAAAGATAAACGAAAAAAAAATCTATGATAATTGGTGCATGCATTGTTGATGAGTGCACTTTTCGGTTCAGTTTCCCGGATAGCATCTGTAGAAGTGGTGCATAAAGGAAAATTCAATTCTCTCGCTTGGAAAGTACCGCCACCGAAAGGTTAACGTTTTTTTCATATTTTTACGTCGATAACGAAGCGAAATAGCACTGGAGAACTTCAGATTTGATTAGAATACAAACAGAAACGTGACAGCCTGAGCACCAGACAGTTTCGACTTGAGAACGATCACGCAACCGTATTCTTACCTCGTCGAGTCGTCGAACCAACCGGAGGTAATCATCTTCGTCAGTCAGTGTCTGTTGGTTAAGCAAACCAACTGAAAGGCTAAAACACACACAAACACACTCCGTAACCCACAACGGCACGAACAGTCAGTGGAAAAAGTGCACCCAAAATCACGAAAGCCAATCGATCAAAAAGCTTTTAACCATGGCTGGCAGTGCCAACCGAACCGACATGCAATTTGTTGTGCTTGCCTCAAAAAAAAAATCCCACTTGCATGGAAGCGGAAAAGCTAATAACCCCATAATGTTTCAAATAAATCTGTCACGATCGCCAGTCTCTCAAATATTAGCCCGGATTTTCCCGTCACGTTCAGGAAAGCACACAATGGGCTCCGGGTGAGAGCAAGCGGGAAAGAACTCCCGCAAAGGAGACACAAAATAGTGCAACGCAAGCACTGAGGATTAGCGTGCAGGGTCTGCCTAGTTCCTATCCTAGCGAGAGTAATGGACTGTAACAACATTATTGCCCGAATTGCCGGCCGTCCGGAAAGCGACAATTACAATTTATCTGACCTCTCTTCCACCACCCTCCAATGACTCAAGCAAAGTAATTGGCCAGTAAAACAGTGCCAGCCCCCCTTCGACGGTCGATGGAAAGTCCAGTGTGCGGGTTGCAGAACGCAACACAACAACCTGCCAAAGTGGGTGTTGCATTGCAATTCATTACCAACAACACAGTTCCGGTAGCCGACAGCAGAGCACCACCACCGCTTGGATGACGATAAAGTTTGGAATTACGTGGCACCTACGGTGGTTGTACTTTTAGCACGAACGTATTGTTAAACCGGTTAACAGATCCTGTTTCTACAACAACGTTACCTTGAGTCACTTGTAACATTGTTTCACTGGAAATCAGTGCCTACTGTTGCAAATCTCATCACCTATGCATGGCACTGCATGTTCCACAACGATCGATTCAATCCACCCCGTTTCGCCGCATGGACATTTTCAGAACCTTAATTACTGCACCTCATTTCAACCGCTATGACTGTGTCTGTTGGCTCGTCCGCAATCCCCGTGAAGCTCGTGACAGCTGGGAAATTAACTGGCGTGACACGAGTTCTCTCTCCATTCGATCTCGTTACTGAGATAACACGCCAGAAAACTACTCGAAAAACCAAGTCAGCACATTTTAACATGTTACCCCCGCGGGTGTGAGGCTAATTTCTCATGGAACATTTAAAAAACACACACCCTTTATTGCAGCGACGAAAGCCAACATTTCGAAATCAGCGAATTGTCACGATTTGAAACTGAGAACATGGAAAATGTGCACAGCGCGTGCAGGGCGCAGTTGTCATGCAAAAAAATCCCGCCGCACTGAGGTTACACTTCACTTGAGTCAGACAGGCTAATAGTACTGTGAAGTAAAAAAAAAATCGCCGGAAAAATTGTTCAATTTTCACCTCTTTTATATCAGCTCATTTCGCGTTCACCATAGGAACCTGCAACACTCATTGACAGAATCAGCGGTTGGTAACTACCACCCACCAGGTCACCGGCAAGCGGGTGCGGACTACGCGACTGTGGTTTATTTGCTTCGTGGCCTGGACGGATTCTTCCTGGCGCAGCTCTAGGGGACAATGGGTTAAAAAGAATCTGTAATGGTAAAAAAATCATCATTATAGGATCGTCAATGATCATAATTTGATAAAAATTGTTTCGTATTAACACTCCAGATTTAGTGCTAAATCGAGGCAAATATCTGCTAAAGTTCCGTTTTACCTCTTCCCACATCGATCGAAAACATCGCCAGGACGACCTCCCATTCCGGGCAGGTGGAATATCGGCTTGTATGTGATACCAATACACATGGGAGAGAAGGTAATGTTCCAAGAAAGTGCTTCCCCCATTTGATGTAGGGAAAATTTAGATCCCTAATGAAAATTTAATGCACACCTGGGAAGCGTTGGCAGGCGGGTGGTAAATTTCACATTTTTCCGATATAATCGTCGCATAGGACCATGTCTACCCCCCCCCGTGTGGGTGGCTTCGCGTTGTAGAAGGTAGAACTGCAAGAAGTTAGGTTTGGTTTCAAATTACGCGGAAGCGAATCGAAACCAAACGATCGATGGCACAGGGTCACCGTTCGGCACTATTGGATTGCGCTTGTATGCGGAAGTATGAGCTGTCGACAGTTTTATAGCACCGCACGGAGGACAAAAACTGTTTGTGAAACGGGACAGGGCAATAACTCGAAAGGAGGCTAAGAGTGGTCCTCTAAAATGTGTGTTACCAATGTGAAAATATCTCGGGAATCGATTTCAGGTATTGCGAATGATTACACGATTCGTTCTCCTGCTCAAGTTGCCTCAATGTCCCTTTTTGTGGAGTTTACTTTCAAGAATAACTGTATAACTTGGAAGGAGGTTAAATGTGGTTGGTCAAAATTAGTATTTTTATTGTAAAAACTCAAAGGAATCGATTGTAGATATTAGGAATGATCATATTAAGCGTTTTACCCGAATATTCAGGTAGATCTAACATCACATCGCAAAAGGAGGCTGATCAAAATAAGTTTGTGATGTAGATCTTTTATAACTTCTACTGCACTTTGATCTCAAAGCAGTATATAGAAAGACAAAACTGTTTACGCCTAAACCGTCAGTTTTTGATCCATAATATATTCGGGAAAATTTGTGTTTGTTGGCGATTTTTTCTTATTAGAAAAATTGGAGCGATGCTTGTGATTAGGACAATCCAAGGTTATACAAAGTTATAAAACAGTAAAATAGAAGTAACTTTGCTAAATAAGCAATGAATATATCTCTAACTGTAAATGTCCAATGATTTCTTTTTTCAAGTTAGGGTTTTGTGGCTCTTAAAGGGAGGTTCTCATTCAAAATTTTCAAAATTTTGATTTCTTTCTTTGCATTTTTTGAATATTTTATTGTGTTAAACGGGGTTTTCGATCCGCGCATCAATAACGTTTCTACAGATCATTATTCGAAGCGGGGCCCTGTTCGCCACCGGTCGCTCTCAGCCTGAGACACACGCCACAGGTAGAAACCTTTTCACGGCATTATGCATGTTCCCAGAATGCTCCGCGTTGCAGTGTACATTAGTACAATTTTAGAGAACGTGTTTAACTCGACTCCTGCTAGCAGAAGACAAAAGATTAATCCGTAAAATTTTAAGCCTGTTTCTAATGCAACTTCTAGTTTCCCGATCTGTATATTTAACATCCTTGCTTTCATCACTTGAGTACTATGGCTTTAAATTTTCATAACGTTCTCAGTAATCAAAAACCCGACTTTGTCTGCCTCCGAGTTTGTAAGTCTACAATAAAAATAAGTCTAAAGGACTTTAGCAGTCGTACCAAGACAAATTGGAGTAAATCCTATGTTGGGCATATTTTTCTTATCGTAAAGAAGCAAAATATGAAAAAAAAAAAACTACTTATTTAATTTTGCATTGGAAAACACTCCTAAGGAAAATTTTGGGAGAATATTTTAACAGCTCTTGTTTATTACAAAGAAAGAAAACGAATGTCCCGATTGTGTCAATGTTCACATTTTGTCAGCCCAAAATATAGCAAGGGGATGAAAAAAATGGGTCTTCATTGTATCAAAATTTGGTTGTGTTGGCAAAAATATCCACTATATAAAGTAATATAAGTTCTACGAGCAAAATATTTACGATATATCACTATATTGTGCTGTGCTTAAGGTTGTGGTATCGGTAGTTCCGGTATTGAAATCCCGAGAATATTGGCTTTTGACGAGGAATATTTCTAGCCTGTTCATGTTTCAAAACATCAGCCAAATATTTACAACGATTTTACATTAAATTTCATAGTATTTACCACCGGGAAAATCAATTTATCCGACCTTTGAATTGGTTTCCTTTATTATCTGTGCACCGACATAAAAAAATTGTGGCCTTCGTCACGCATGTATTCATTTTGTGGTTAAATATTATTCTATAAAAAAACAAATTCCGACTTAGTACCTAATCTTACTAAGAATAGCGCAGATTGGGATCTGATTGGGGTATTTGATCACTGTTGATTTGATTTCAAAGCGTGGTGAGAAGGGAATGTGAGCAAAAACTTCTTCAAACGTCATTCGTAACGGATTCCACTTCCCCATATCTCGCCATGATTTCTTTAACGAACTCCGAATTAGTGCACGGTACCAAATCATGTAGACGTACCTCGATTTTATCGGCTTCCATATATGCGGAAATCTTGTCTTAAAAATTGTTTTATTTGATATTAAGTTACTTGGTGTTCTTCGCAATAAAGCTGGCTCAGCTAAATTTCTGAAAGTTGTCGTTGGTACATAACGCGCGTGATCTAACCTTGAGGATAATCTTCATTTTCACCGTTAGTAACTGTTCCACCCTGCGCACTGTAAGTCTGATTCTAGTTCAAATCGCAATGGTACCTACCGCAGAGTCTCCTTTTTCACTGCGCAGTTTCGGGAACAGGACAACACAGTTTGTGTACTGGATTAGCAACAAAGCAGTAGATAGAATTGTTGGTTTTGTTAATAGAAATAATGGAACAATATTTTGCATACAACTTAGGCGGGATGAGAAGGTAGACCGAAGGTTTACAAATAAAAGCATCGTTTTGAACGTTCAATTTCACTCTGAAACGTTTTTCGCTTTTTTGACAAAAATGTTTCAGACGCTTGACTTGCAACTATTCATCGATATACATATAAAGGAACCCGGGGCTATTCGGACCTACTTAAACAAATCGCCCTTCTAGGTGGATAGATGTGAAAAAAGTTACCGATCTAAAGTCCTAATTGTTAGTTTGAAAAATCAGCTACATTTTGATGCCATTTTACAATGTAGGGGTAATTCTATCTCCCTACGGGGCAATTCAGACCATCATTTTTCTTTAATTTTTTTACAATGGAATTATGTTTACCTGTGAATTAGTTACAAGAGACACTCCTTAGGAAGCAAAAAAAATAAATCGCTTTACAAAAACTTAATCTGGTATGTCACAGCTGTCGATTGGTGGCCCATGTATTTTCTTTTCTGTAGCGTGTGCAATGGTATTCGCAGCCGCAAGACGATGAACGATGGTGGACGGAATAGGGGGTCCCAATAGCCCCGTACGTTCATATCGCACAAAAGTGGTGAACGTCTCAAAAATATCTGTGTTTTTGCCCAAACAAAAATTATTCCAACTCCTTTCTACAAAGAACAAAGAATCAACTTCAACTCTCAAAATTAATGTTTCAGACTAGCGGTTCCACGAATATATACGATAGTCAGATAGTCTTGCTATGTTCTGAGACATCGAGCGGGTCCGAATTACCCCCACTGTCTTAAAAGCCCCGGGTTCCCCTAAGTTTTTCATCTGAAGATGCAACCATTTTTAGCCCTGGCAATGAAAGGTGATAGCTCTATTATACATCTAACAACCCATTTCTAGAATGCCTGGTCGCACACATTCTGAGATCGCCTTCATGTGTAATAAGCCCAGAACGAATGCATTCACGTAACGTTTGGATACGTGTAATATATTCACACTTTCAGAATGAAAAATGACATTTTTGACACTGGCATGAATTAAGCTTAAGTTAAATATTTCGATTAATAATATGTATGAGTCTATAAATTACATGGAACGATCTCACCAACGCACAGTGGTCCCAAAGAACAAAAAAGGGGGTTTTTTAGATTGCATCAAAACGGTTGAATTTAGCAATATTATGTCTTTGAGAAAGTTTCTTGGAGTAGAGCTCCCCTTCTTTCTGTTTTATCGAATTGATGATTAATCCCCCTAATAGTGAGTTACGAAATTTATTTTCTTCAACAATTCAGATAGACAAATACTTACTTCAGCAAAGTTGTAGAGAAACTTGTTACAAACATTTTATCTGAAGACTTCAACTCTCTAACTTTTGAGGTTTTTGAGATATAGGACATTATTTGTAAAAGGCCCTTTAAAAACTGTTTTTTCATCATAAGTTTTCTTCTAGATTTTTTCCATTATATAAATGTTCTAGAACATTGTTTAGACTATTAAACTGCTTTACTTTGCCGAAGACGGAAACTTGCTATCGCTAGTATGTGTGGAGATATTCACATTTTTTGATTGAAAATAGCTCTTTTTCCAATGCCGATAACTTTTAAACGGGCAAAAACGGGCAAACCACTTTATAAACAAATTAAAGTGCGAGAAAAGCACACCAAATACTGGAAAAATCAGATCTTCCTAAGGCGGCCCTCTGTGGAAATACTAGAGCTGAAGTTTGTCTATACTAGAGCTGTTCCGGCATTAAATACATCGCTATATATTACTGTTAGCTTTGAAATAAAGGGTTAAAGTCGCAATAATTAGCCTTTCTTACTTTTGTAAGCACGTCTTGAGTAAATACCCAAGCAACCAAAAGTTGATATAAAGGAGCTGCTAAAGCTTCTCGTTTTAAGTAATTTTGCAATACGTTTTATGTTCTAATAGCGGGTTAAGCAGTTTTATTAAAGCTTTAGCAGCTTGAAAGTTCGCTAAAAACTTTTTGTGAATTTTAAAGTGTGTTTTTTAAGTATTATCCTAACTTCTGTTTGATTGGGCCAAAAGTTACAGTGGTTCAAAAACTCAATGCATACGCCTGACACTGGAAACTGACAATTCCCTTGCGCCTACTTCATAACAATGGCGTAAGTGCAACTAAACGGCGAGTAAGCAATTGCATTTAATGACGGAATGTGACAAACTTCAGCTCTAGTATTTCCACAGAGGGCCGCCTTGGGGAGATCTGATTTTTCCAGAATTTGGTGTGCTTTTCTCGCACTTTAATTTGTTTACAAAGTGGTTTGCCCGTTTTTGCCCGTTTAAAAGTTATCGGCATTAGAAAAAGAGCTATTTTCAATCAAAAAATGTGAATATCTCCACACGTACTAGCGATAGCAAGTTTTCTGTCTTCGGCAAAGTAAAGCAGTTTAATAGTCCAAACAATATTCTAGAACATTTATATAATGGAAAAAATCTAGAAGAAAACTTATGATGAAAAAACAGTTTTTAAAGGGCCTTTTACAAATAATGTCCCATATCTCAAAAAGCTCAAAAGTTAGAGAGTTGAAGTCTGCAGATAAAATGTTTGTAACGAGTTTTTCTACAACTTTGCTGAAGTAAGTATTTGTCTATCTGAATTATTGAAGAAAATAAATTTCGTAACTCACTACTAAGGGGATTAATCATCAATCCGATAAAACAGAAAGAAGGGGAGTTCTACTTCAAGAAACTTTCTCAAAGACATAATATTGCTAAAGTCAATCGTTTTGACGCTATCTAAAAAACCCCCTTTTTGCTCTTTGGGACCACTGTGCAACGTCCAGCTCTTAATCAATTAATTGAAGACATTTCGGCGAATATCTCCTCTATCATCGATAACCAAAGTGATGAATTAGTCATATTCAGATGGCGCTGCAAACGCCAAGCGGAGAGAATGGGTATACTTTTTAGTAGCTAGCATCACTCAGGTGCATATCAAAATTATTGGAAGTTGCAATATAATATCTAGGCAGAATCGCACTAGTCTCGCCATCATTTTACAAACCAACACTTTTTTCGACAGAATAAAAATTCGGGTGGATGGCTAATTTATATTATCAATTACCCACACTCTATTTCACTAAAAATGTCTGGCAAAATCTGTCACTTAACAGAGACAAATCATCAAAATTTATCCATAGATTTTTAATAAATTTGGGAAAATATGTCCAAAATGTGAGTGCAAACACTTCTATAATTCAAAAATCTGGCAGAATGAAAGGTTTGTCTTTTTGTCTGGAAACTGCAAAAAACTCTGGCTGTGCCAGATAAATCTGGCATAATGGCATCCCTGAACACAATCGCGTCCGGGCGATTCGGCAGTGCTGCCACTTTTTCAATTTTGCGAAGCTTTCAGAAATGATGCAAAGCGAGTAATAAGTACCTTTTGCCACTTCAACGTCATAACGAATATAACGTGACTAAAAATTCGGTCTATTATGGCAAAGACAACTTTGAATTCTGCATCACATTCTTGCCAACATTTGGGCCCCGGAATATGCCTAATTTGAAAAACGTCATTCAGATTCATTTTCTCATCTATTTCTAGTGAACTACTGTCTATAAATTTAACTTTATACAACACAGATTTACGCCACATTCACTATACGGGGTGCATTATTCAAAGGGGCTCTCCGCTCGGCCAAACAAAGCAAGCGTTGGTGGGGTGGAATGGGAACAACCATAAAGCGGCTAGCGTCGCCTCGTAGCGCCTGTGGCTATGCTTTATGGGGCCCATAAAGACAACAGTTCACGATATTATGACAAGATGTATCACTAAAAGTCCATGTTCTCATACATTTTTTGGTGGAAAAACGCCTCCTTTTTCTTTCTTGTCTTTTGTTTTTTACTCCTCCAAGAAGCGTGAAGAGAATGGGACAAATTTTATGATGGCCATTTCAAAGATGGATCGATAGTGAATGTTTTACTTGAGAGTCAGAGGATCGGAGACGGCAAGAGGCACCCGTCATCAGAGGAATGATAAGTGCGATTGTTTTAAATATTTTCCAACTGCTAACCGATGTTGTTGACACACAATTTGCCGAGAATGCGTATGCGTAACTACTTGGTCAACGGCTGGCTTTCACTCCGCTCTACAACTGACCGGTGGTTGTGTGTGCCGGTGACAGAATTTCAAGTACCATCGAGTTAATTGGCCTGTCCACAGCCCGGGAGGAGTCTTTTGTGCTCGCAGCTGCACTTCGGCCTAGAGTGTTAACAATTTTTCACTCCTCACCGAGGCAGAGTAGGCTGGGTGGGGGACATCATCAGCATCAGCATCGGTAATATGATGAATAATGACCTGGCAGGCCTGCTGTCAGTTGTAACGTGTGTCAGCTGATGCTCATCAATCAATTGATTCCAGTGCTAGAAGTACTTCCGGTACCAAAGTTTATCACGATGTTTTACTACTAAATAAATATAGTATAGCTTGCGGGTATATAGAAACGAGGGAGTATTTTTCCGCTCCATTAGACGCTCGTAATGTTTTCCAATGTGCATATTCTCTATTTATATGATATCAAACGAAGTTTTCCAGACTAATTGCAGTAAGCTGCTTACATGTGGTGTGGGATTTTCACCCCAAAGCTCTCCTAGCGTAAACTTTGGTGCTAATCCGTTTGTGCTGCCTATTCTCAGGCCCCACCGGCTAGTGGTGAGTTCTTTTGTTTTTTTTTTCGTTCCCTGACTGGTGAAGGAGAAGAATATCTCCGATAGGCAGAAAAACTTGGGCTCAATGACAGTCGGAGTGGAGTGACGAGTGATGGATATCCTCATTCATCAGGTTGGATTAGCACGTCGTTCTTCGAGCAAGTGGAGACCATCAGCAGATGAGAGAAGTGTAGAAAAAAGCCGATGATGAATCCATGAGTCTGTAATTTCGTTAGTTCGTTGGTAGCTGGATAACGGAAACGTCAAAAACAACAAACACTGAGGCAAAGTGACAAAGAAGTCCGGGGATAGCAACAGTAGGCTTTGGAATGAGGAAATCGAGGGGTGTTGAATTTTGGGAAATGGAATGTTTGGCGCAAATTAACTTATGTTTCGAAAAGAAATATTTAGCGTGTGGATATGCTAGACAATGGCAATTTTCTGCTCATTTCAAATGAGTTTTACTGAGCTCATAAAACTTTTCTGAGCAAGAAAAACATGTTTTACGTTAACCGCAAATAAATGTTCCTTTCTAAAACTGCTGGTACAGAAACGACAGGACAAGATGGTTTAGAATTATTCTAGAAGTATGCTGTCAAAAAAATGCCACCTACCGTCAACCGTAGAATGTCCCTTCATAAAGTTGACGTATATTCAAAACCTATACCATACCGAAAATGTTAATTTGGCATTTCTCGAATTTCCCGCCTACAACTAATCGAACTAAACCTATTGATTTCCTTTCCACTCATCAATCGTTCTTTTTTTTCTCTGTCTCTCTTTCCAAATGAACAACCTACGTCATCATCGCCACCGCCATCGCAAAAGGTCACGGAACCGATTACCTAAACCTGGCGCTCCGTGACGGTGGCGTATCGCTCACGATGGGACTATCGAACGGCAAGCAGGAGATGCACATCAAACCAGCCCGGGTCCGCTTCGACGATCACCAGTGGCACAAAGTGACGGTACATCGGCGGATACAGGAGGTAAGCATAGGACGGTAGCACCGACCTGATCGAACGAACGGACGGACGGATGGACGGACGGAGTAGGCCGAACCGACCCGACCGTTGATGAAAATTTGATGAGTGATTTCTCTGTGTGTATTGTTCTACTTTTTCACTCGCTTCCCACGTCATACACGGTGGCTGGAAACGAGCAGATTTCATCGATTACAAGCTTTTGCAGGGTAAGTGTGTGTATGTGTTCAACTAACATGAATTCTGACACAAATTAAAGGAATAAACTTCAACTAATTGCATCCTGTAAAATTACTATAGTGGTTGTTTGAAAAAGTTGCTTCTTCCATAGACTTTGACTCGGACTGGAAAGCTCATCACGTCACTAGGCAACCAAACTCAACAGTTGAAATAGTCATAATTTATTTTCTACTATCATCAATCTTTCTCTCAGACAGTGGAAAACAATTTATTTCTTGCTTTCTGTCGAAGAAAACCACTTTCCAGTTTCCAGTAAATGATTATGTACTCGATTGCACCCTCTGCACACTATGCCACAAGAACGAACTAATGGGTGAAGTTAGATCCAATTATCGTCTCATTTATTTGTCCTTTGTTCACTCATCTGCGCCAGAGTATGATGCGTTCTGCAGCAGCCACCAACCTTCAATCTCTTGCTTCCCGCTAACCCCGAGGTGCGTACCATTATGAGCTCCATTAGCCACAACTTTCTCCCGTCACCTGTCCAATGACATTAGCGGAAGAGCCTCGGGGAAAGTCAGCTCCAGTGTAAGTAGCATTAGCGCCTCTATAAAACGAAGTGCGAGCACCGACCCATTACTGCTTGCCTCACTTCGTACCAAGCAAGATTCATCACCATGGGAGAGATCCAAGTAGCCCTTGAAAAAAAACGAACGCGAACGAACGAAAGAAGCTGACTTTATGTTTACGTTGTTGCTCCTCTGCCTGGCTCCTGGCGGCGAGGCTGCCTTTGATCCCTATTGAGGCTGAGTATTCTCCGGAAACAACCGTGCTAAGAAGGCACTTTAGGAAATAACAACGACGCTTCACCAACCAACCGCCGTCGCAATCTATTTCTTTCACCCATGCATGTGTTCGGCTGTTGTTCATTGATCCGACAAAACATTGAGGCTGTCAGTCAGTTTCAACTAGCTCTGAAACGAGAAGTATCCTTTCGCTGCACAGACGAGAATAGCAGGCCACGGCGTTGTTCTTCAGCGCCTCGAGGAAACTTCTGCCAACCCGTTCAATGAACAAAAGAAAACCTGCAAACAATGGGCTACCCGCTGCCGCTACCGGTGTCAAAGGCCTCTCGAGAGTTCACATGGGGGTAACCTTTTCCTACCGAACCGACCCGACGAACCTCCTCGCGTGCGGTTTCGACATCTTTAAGCCCGTAGTATTTCATCCGAAAGAGAGAAAGGAAATGTAAGGGACAGAATTGGTCTCATTTGTCGCATCCGGTTCTAATCGTGTCGGTCTGCAACGAACTTCGTCGTCGGGTAATGTTACCCTAGTTAAATTAATTTTGGAGCGCTTTCGAAGCGAATGCGACGCGGAATCCGGTCGACTTTGTGGCTTGAATTGGACCCAACACTGGTGGAGTGGTGAGATGGGAGTTTTATCCAGCCCCCTGCTAGGCAGCCATTTTGTCCTAGCCAACATCTGCCTTTGTTAAAATCAAAACAACCCAATGCTATTGCACGGGCGACGTGGGCCTAGATGCATCTAGGCCCATCATATGTTGACTACTGTCAAAGTCCGTATATCTCCGTGGCGGATGACAGGAGTGACACCCTCCTGGTTTTATCACATTTCGGAATAAGCAAAATAATTAGATGTACGTTTCTTCTCATTGGTTCTTATTCGAAAGCTGGAGAGATGGAAATGTTTTACACGCAAACTCGCTATTGAGTTCGGATAATTTGATTTTGATTAAAAAGACTTCTCGTTATCTCGCACAACCACGTTTGTAAAATTCCGATGGAACAGCTTCAACGAGAAGCAACAACTACTATATATAACGGAATAATACGTGACGTATGAAAAGAACGTCGCTTCATGTGCAGAACTGTAAATTTACAGCTTTGATCATGTAGTTGCATAAACTAAGGCGCTTTTAATTCATAACGTTTCAAAAGTAAGCAACATTTTCTGAAAAAAGATATCTTAGGTTCTACAGCTTTGTGACGTACAGTGGTCCCAAAACCATAAATGGACAGTCAAAAGTATTTTGCAGTTTTCGATTGTGTGGTGTGGTTGGATGTGTACAGCAAACTTTCATGAAACTAGGAAATGTATCTATAGAAAATAACTTTATTTGTTTTAGGGGTATACCCAGACTCCAGAAAATACTTTGGACCGTCTTTGTTAGGTTTGATACCTCTGTTTGATGTCCTTAAAGAAAGCGAAATCACCGTTAACGAAATTTCATTTTTGCTGGGAAAAGGCAACAACTTTGGGAAAAATTGTCGAATTTTTACTACATTTATTTGTCGTGACTAGGTATGGCTGTTTTCAAGGGATTGTGTAAAATGATCAAATACGTGAAAAAATACACAATCTCAAATTATCTTCGGACAAATTATCTCATCTGTTGTAATTGAGAACAAATTGCTCACTAATTTATCATCTGTTAGAATTGAGGCCACATTTAGAACACAATCTGAAAATAAATTGTGATCCAATTTGATACAAATATAGGCCAAACAGAGAATATTCTTGGAAAAAATTTGTTGGATTAAATTGGGATAAATTTTCAACACATTTAGGGCAATGATAACAAAAATAGAAAAAATGTTTTTCAATTACAAATTTAACAGGTGAATTTTAATGCAAATTTAGTAGAAATGTTGTGCAAGAAATGGCAAATTTAAAAATATTCATATGAAGCCAAATTCAGGACTAATTAAGGACAAATGTTGAGGAAATTTTCAACAAATTTGGACCAATTGTCTTCAACAAAGTTATTTAAGTTTATCTCAAATTGTTTGAAGTGGTATAGTATACAATTTGAGACAAATATTGATAATTTTTTTTTTAAATTTAAATTAAAAAAAATAATCGAAATTATAATTTATAAGTTAGGAAAAATGTGCATTAATTTTGGGCAAATTCAGGACAAATTTCAAATTACCTAATTTGAACCTATTTATTTCACCAAATTTCATAGAATTGCAATATTTGAATTTGATTAAATTGAGGGTTTAAAATTTGAGCCAATATAAAAAAAATTAAGATAATTCAGTTATAATTTTAGAATTAAGTAGCTTCAATTTGGGCTAAATTACATAGAACCATTTGAGGACAAATTTTCTAGAATGTTTTGCCTTTCTCATATAGAAAGGTTATGCATTTATTATTTTGGATAAATTTATTACAAATTCCATGAAACTTTTGGGGATATTTTGAACAAAACTTTTTAATAAAATGGAAATTATGTTAAATTCAGCAATTATTAGATATGGGAATAATTCTGCAGAAATTTTGAAGAATTTAATTAAATTTATAAAAAATTTAACAAATTCAACCCTTAAATGCGCTTGTTGTTTTAAAACAACTTTCCGAAAATCATCTCAACTGATGTAACTGTGAGACAATTTTCACAAAATTCGAAAAAAAATTATTTGCGCTTTTAACAGCAAATTGTAGACATTTTTTACAAATTGGGGCCTAATCCAGCAAAAAGGCAGAATACATTCGGGACCAAAATGTGGCATAAAATTTGGGCAAACTTAGAATTAATACAGGACAAATTTTGATGAAACTCATTTATTACAAATTCAACAAAAATAACAGTGTTAGGTGAAATTGTGGACAAATAGAGGATTTAAAAAATTTGGGCTCAAATTTAAGGAAAATTATGTGGAATTCAGGACGAATTTAGGAAAATGCACAATTCAGGAAAAATTACAATTCTTCCAAAGTTATAAATTTTATTTTTAAACTTTTAGTTCCATTAGAAAGGTAAGAAAATTTTGTAGAAAATTTTTCGGACAAGTTCCTGATCAACAAAATTGGTGGGATTTTGAATAAAAATAAATATAGGTACCAAATTAAAAAAAAATGGGCGAATTAACTCAAATTCAGCACTAATTTAGTAAAGTTTCACAAGCAAATTTAGGGACGCTCGAAACAAATTTAATTTTTTTTAACAAATTTAGGCTTATTCATTTAACATGCATGAAAAAAACCAAAATTAAGAAAATCGTAGGGACGGGTGAATTATTTCAACAGATTACTCAGTATGTAAATTTCCCTTTTTATTTATGGTTCAAGTTTATAAAAAATAACCAATTGAAAAATTAATCATAGTGATTCAATATTTTAAGCAATGATGTGATAATTGTTGCGTTTTTCAACTGACCGGGGTGTCATTTCTGCATTTATAACACCACTTTACAAATAAAGTTTTTATTAAAACAAATGTTATAAATATCCTGTAACAGTATTTATATTAGTTTACAAGAAATAATATCACATTCAGGCTTACATTTAGTACGTATCCATCTCGACCAATGCTTATCACAAACTAACAAATATGACAGCGTAGGTGATAGTTTCAAGACGGTGAAAAAGAGAGGTGCTCGCATTATGCGTAACAATAATAGTGCCATTTATAACAATTTTTAATGGTATAATCAGGTATCAGGAATTTACCGCATGCTGCATTCAGGTTCAACGCCTGCCTGATACAATCACTTCCAAGCTGACTGAAGTTTTTTTTTGTTGGAGACGAACCACTGCGACCAGTATTTAGATCTATTGTGGTATGCCCCTTCCTTAATTTAAGTGTACTATCTACGATGACATATCACTATTGATGAATGATGGTCGTTATTGAGATACACACTCTTCCCAGTTAGGCACCCCACTTCGTATGAAGTTTCTTACCTGCTTGGGATTTGCAGTCCAAATATCAAAAGGCTCCAATGTTCCTTTACCGAGGACTCTTACGGCCAATCTCTGCACTGGATGAAAACCGGTTTTCGCTGAAAACCAGTTTTCAGATTGATGGTGACCAATTAGCCGAAAACCGGTTTTCATCCAAGTGAAGAAATTAGCCGTTAGTATTAGTTTTACGCAGTATCAAATGCTTTCAGTTCAAAGAAAATTTAAATTCATTTATTGTACATTTCATTGGAAACGAGCCATTCAATCATTTTGAGGCGACGAATTTAATTGGCACATTTGATAATAAATGCCGAAAAACGTCGAAAAACATGTATTACCCAAGTGTAATGTGTGCTAATTATTTACTGTAACTGAATTTGTCAATATAACTGACTGGAAACTGTGCTTCTAAAGTTTTAGGTTTTCGTATATTTTATTTACAAGAAAATTTGTAATTGCACCACCTTTTATTAAAGTGTCATTCATCCCATAAGAAATACATTGCGACGAATCGTGCGTCGAATAGCGCTACGAATCTTGCTGCTACGAAAAATTATAGCCAGTTTTACTGCGTTGTTAAGAATATTGATAGAATTTAAAGGCTGATATGATCAGGGACCGCACGGAATACCTAGGGTGGTATCAATTTAGCGTTAGAGAAAATACTCACAAACGTTTCAGAGAATGGTTGCAGAGAAAAACTACTGCAAAACATTTACAGTGAAGGCCCGATTTTGTCAGCGTTTCGACCCGATCTTATCAGCCTCATATGAAAACCCGTTTGATGACGGACGAACCATGTCAAATTCCAGTAAATTCTTTCTCCGGCATATTTCTCTTATCTTAAAGATGGAAAATGCAAAAATAAAACCATTTTTTATTTTATTTTGGACTGGAAGACTACTTTGAGTGAAATTTCTGCCAAATAATAAGAAAGAGTTATGAGGCTATGTCTAGGGACTATAGAAGAATATTTCAACAGATTTTTTTTTTGGTTTATTAGAAGGAGAAGAAAGGCGTCCAGACTTTGTCAATATCCCAAATTTACCAGCCTAAAATACAGCAAAAGGCTGATAAAACCGGGTCTTATCTGCATTCTAAAACTGCTCACACAAGTTGTGTACGTCTTAGCAATCTAACTTTAACCATTGAACCATTCATTTTATAATATTTGTGTTTTTATAATATTTATATTCACAGCACGACTGCTAGTCTAGCACTACGCCATCTGTGAACACACTGATACGTTTAACTGATTCGCTTCCAGATACAAAAACATAGTCCCGAATCGTGTCTACACGCCGCAATATTTAAACATTTCTTTTTTTTTAAGTAGAAATCTTGAACAGATATCCTCCCGGCGACAATGAAATAAATAATCATTTTTCGATTTGGAAAACTTTTTCCACGCAAAGCGAACAAACATTTTCATCCACAATCGTCGCCTGCTGTGATCGAGCTGCGTTGCCATAAAATAGAGCATAAAAGGAGACGCATGGTTGTTTGTGCATGATTTCTCAAACATCAAACGGGAAATCATACACGTTTTTAGAAGGAAAATACAAACAACGTTTTCCTTCTATGCTCTATGTCATGGAAACGCATACTCCATTAGACGAGATGCACGGTTCATATTTCCGGACAAACGTCCGAAGAAATGCATTTTTTCTTCTTGAACTATTCAGGTACGGCACATTGCAGCACCTGGGCCGACCCCGGAGAGATACCTTTTTTGATGAAGTGAATAAAAATGCAAATAACGTCATAAATTAAGTGAATGAAATTTCCTTGTCCGGAAACCCTCCCCACTATCCCCCTTCCACCGCGGTTGTTAGCGTCACTCGCCGTTGTGTTTGAAGGAACTTTTCTAATGCCTGGTGGGCGTGAGGAGCTGTCCGGAACCGAGAACAATTTTCGACGTGGAAAAAAAACTTTCACCCATTCATGCTAAAGCGAAACGAAGATCGGAAACTTATTTGCTATTTGCATTCATTTTTTGTTTCTTTTCTTTTTGTTTCTACCTCCGTTGCTCTTTTCTGTTTTTTCGCAGCTGGTAGCCGTGGTGGATGATGTCTACACTGACCACTCTCACATTGCCGGAAAGTTTACGATGCTATCGTCGTCACGGGTATACGTAGGTGGCGCTGTGAACCCGCGAGCACTGCTGGGAGCCCGTGTTCACAACAACTTTGTCGGGTGCCTTCGCAAGGTAAGTGGTGGGGCAGTTATAAATGATGCGATTCCGGGAAGGTGTTCTTTTTCAATTTTTGGTTTTAACCTTGTTTTTTTTGTTTTGTTTGGCAGGTGGAATTCTCAGCAGACACTCTTCGATTGAATCTGATAGACCTGGCACGAACCGGTTCGAAACTAATTCAGGTAGCAGGCCGGGTTGACTATCAGTGTCCCAGCGGGGACCCTCAGGATCCAGTCACCTTTACTACCCGGGAATCGTATCTGGTAAGTTTTGTTGAGATAATAATTCAATTTACTGGAGGACTTTTATTGGGATCCATGTAAATAGGTAAGGCGCAGAGTTGATGTAGAGGATAAAAATAACAGGGCTCCAGTGACAACCTTATTACCCAAAAAAAAAATATAACTTACAGTTCAGTTTGTATGCCCTACAAAGTATGTAAATTCAACTAGTAGAAGAAAATCCTCCAATTAGTGTGCGGTTGATTTCCATCTTTGGTCAGTGGAAATTTTTTTTTTGAAAAGCTTGACCCAATTTTGAACCAAATCGAAGTCTAGCCACCAGTTCAATGTCTTTTAAATTCATTTGGAATTTTCTGACTATGTATATGGAGAAAACGACTCGGTGGCACTTAAGGCATCGGAACATCGACCAAATTAAGATTCGTAAAGACACATTTCCTGCCTACAACTTTGTCGAAGATTGCTAACCGATTTAAAATTATCCAGAGCAGTCAATAAACATCCCAGCTTTGCGCAGCATCAGAATCAAAATTACACGTATCCAATTAATACCTGTGGTGTATTTATGCGGGGCTTATTGTATATGAAGTAGAGTAGAGCTAACACCTTCCCTCTCCAATGTTAAATTCATCTACGTTTATAATTATAAGCAACAGACAATTTTCTTCCATAAAAGCACTACCAGTTAGTGTGGGATGAATTTTGTTCAAACACGTTGCATCCCGCGGGATACCCTTAGCACCTTTAACAGTATTACTCTCGCAGTGTCGCTATGACATCGTGCTCAACTCCAATTTAGGAATCTATATAGAAAGTACGTTTATTTACCAACATTCTCTGTATCTACTTCACATTTGTCCTACCCCACCGGCGGCAACTATACGGTGACCCCCCCTCCAGAGCACGGAATCACGGTGGTAAACGAGAATCTGATAACAGAATCACGCTGTGCAAACAAGCACAATAATGTATGCAATTGCACTCTGCCTTAGAAGCCAAATCTGCAAAGTGCCAGCGCAAAATGTGCATGCTCAGAAGTTTATGAATTCACCCTATTTAAAGGGTAGTAAATATCTGCTCACGGAAAGGTGAAAAGGAAGGGGGCAATTTCAAGTTTGTACACACAAAGAGAAGTATCGGAATGTATTTCCTGGGAATACGGTTACCAGAAAGATCGGAGATCTCTCTGACAAGCAGCCCGAGGGTTGCTATCAGATTGAAACAATCATCCTTTTCCCCCTCAAACTAGTGCTGGATCCGGCAAGGTTGTTGGCGTGAAGTTTATAAATTATGAAGATGCTAGCCGCACTGATAAGGGAAAGACGTCTCGAGGGGCAAACACGGGAAAAGCTTTGCAAAAGTGATTTCGCTTATCAAATCCGAATCCCGATCGGATCTGGTGCGTTGGTGTAAATGTCTGACGCTCAACGGTAAGTTATAGCAGTGTCTGACATAGCAGCTTCCAGTTTGTAGGTTCTGGTGGAGTCTGTGGAGGACAAGCATGCGGAAAAGTTTCTCATACTGTCGTGTTCGCCTTGGCAGAGTTCTACCTCCCAGCACATCGACCCTGCCCCAACCCATCGAATTCAACGTAAGGCGGTGTGACGTACCAAAGTTAATCAACCGGATACACATTCGTATGACTTTCATCCTAACGCAGTCCCTGCTTGTGAACGGAAAATGTCGGCAAATTTCAGCACGCTCAACAAGAGGCGCTCTTCTATGTGTTCGACTTCTTCTTGCCTCTGGTATGGTACCATTTAGGATTGTTCGTTAGCAGAAAGTTTCCCCCCAGTTTGCAGCTGAAACTTTGTTGTGGTTTTCTTTTTGGCCTTTGTTCTAGTTTCTATTCAGTGGTCGAATTTGATGCTTGCCGAGGTATTCGGTTTGTAATTCTAACATAGCTCATTTGGAATGTAACTGTTCAGTTGATTTGGTTACATAATTGACTGTTGCACAAGGAAGCCAACTGGGACCGTTGATGTTTGTATTTCAGAACTACAATTTATCAGTAAAATTGAAATTTGTTGGAGAAAACTGTACTTTTTATCCAATTGTCGTCTTTAGGAGAATCTATTGGTGCTTTATTTTTTTTTAATTCTTAGTTGTTTAGTTTTTTTTTAATTTTTAGTTGCGAAAAATGCAAATCTTAACTTATTGGTATAACTCGACTGCGATGATTTGGGAACTACTACTATATTGTACTACTGGTGTTCCGTTACTTTAGTCTAGTATCGATACTTTTTGTAATATCACTCCGTGCAGAGACTACGCTATCTAACTATGAAAATCAGATTTCGACGTGTCAGTTCTGTAAACAAACTAGCACATGCAGTAATTGTCAGAGAAAAAACGCATCATTTGCTACAATTCCTTCTATCTTGTACGTTACCTTTGCCATTCACGTTTTCGAACCGGTCACGATCCTGCTACTTTCCTTGTCCCTGTTGTTAATTATTTATTCCCAGCCAAGTTCCCTCGATTCATTACTGCACGGGGCGGAAATGTAAATGTAATTTTATCTTCTGGTGCACAGTGTACAGCTGTATTTTTTCCGCCGAGAAACAGTGAAAGCATGTTTACACTGTTTCCGACCACTTTTACTCTGGGTCCGGCCTGATTCGCCGCCCAGACCCGCATCCGCCGATGCTCCCCCGTTTTGCGTGTGAACATCCTGGCGGATAATTTATTTATCAAAATGTACAACTGTGGGTAATTAGCATATATCATGAGCTTCTTCCCACCACCCAACAGCATTCTCGGACATTTTGAATCGCGGGACAGAAGCCATCAGTGATTTGTACCATCCATCGCCATTGTTATTATCTTCGGAAGCGTGTGTGCGCTTTCACTCATACCACTAACTGATTTGACTGATGTGCTCATTCACTCGTACTGACATCTGTTGACTCGCTGTTAAATCAAGTTCGGTCTGAATAAAGACAGACACGCGATTGCTTTTGTTGTTTGATGCCTAAAAAATTATTTATGACAGACAGGTTGCGAGAATAGCACAAAGTAAGTCGATATAGATTGCCAAACAGTTCCTGATCTAATTGTGTGCTATTTTTATAATAGATCGTAGTATTCCGACGTATCGTGCGTAGGTGTTTTATCTTCCATTGTATCAGCACAAAATGTGTAATAATATTTTTAGTCACATATTCGGCATGCTGAGAGCTTAAAGCAGTCAGTCAGTCTGTTTGTCATTTCATCAGAACAAAGTAGGCTACTCACACGCACGTGTGTGGGTGTCAACGTAACGTAATATGCGCTAAGCCTAACGGATTGCTTGGATTACACGCTAAAAATGTGCTATCATTTTTTGGCCATTAGTCCGAACGGCTGTGGTTTGTGGGTTGTATGTCAAATGGTTGGAAACCAGTGGGGACAGGCGATTGTTGCTGTTGCGGTTTTCGTCCATCAGCGGCGTTCAAGCACTGATAAAGAGATGGTTTGGAAAGGTTATAAATATCGTTGATGCGCTGTACATTTATTTAAGCGGATTCGTGCGGAAGGTTTTCATTCTATACCAGAGTGGAACTCGTTTGACTTATTGTGGCTTTTTTGGGGAGGAGGAGATTCTAGTGCAATCCAGGTGTAGAGGATGATGCTTACTTTTGCAAAGCTGGGTTTTCGAATGAGGAAAGTTATGTGTATTATGTGGTTGTTGAACATTGAATCAAAAAGAAATCTCTTATAAGCTTTAAATTAATACAGTATAATGGTCAATGATTAGTTTAATGAGTTGTGTTTCTGGTTCCAAAACTTTTTAGTTGATTTGCTGGATATAGCTCCGCGATTTAATGCAAAACGGTAAATCCGACTACGGCTTCGACAAATTAGATCAATATTGAGTTTGGACTGTTCCCCATGAAATGTGTGTAAATGCTTCTGCTTATGAGTCCACCCATTACTATTTTGGCCCTTAGCTAAAAGTAAAAATATGAAAATTATCCGATAAACCAGTTCAGTTTACTAAAAGTCTAGTTGCATCCACTTGTAATGTCTTGAACTGATGATTGCTTTCTACTACATATGTATGCAGTTATGCACTTTAGGGTGGCAGTTATTTTTGCGATGTTGGAATTTTGTCATCGCTGGTTAAAAAATGAATCAAAGCATAAAAATGAAATTTCAGAAAAATACATGCATTTTTTAATATACGAAGATTCGTAACTTTTTTCTAAGTGATCGAAAAATTTCGAAACTTAGTAGCGTTGGAATACAGTATGAAAGGTTTTAAAAAAATATTTTAGCTAAATGAACAAAATAAAAAAAAAATTTAAGAAATATCAAAATTTGAGCATTTTTTTAAAGAATCCGAAAACTCTCCGTTTGAAACCTTTCAAGAAGTTGTTGATTTCTACCAAGTTTTAAAAATTTGAAACTGAAAATGAAAAAAAAAGTTATGAATGTATGTATAAATCGTATGGAAAAATGCATGTATTTCCCATATAAAACTTCAAATGCTTTGGAGCACGACAATGGTTCAGTTTCTCTAAAATTTTGCCGTTTCATTTTTGATACCTTGATTCATTTTTTGAACGGCGATGGACAAAATTCCAACATCGTCATCCGAATGCACATATACCACCTTTGTGTTAACCCTTTCATGCCCGAATTTTTTCTAGTGCATGTAGGGTTCCAAAACAATTTTTTCTTGAAAAGAGTGGGGAGAAATGTACTAATCACATTTATTAGCCTTACTAGTTTTTGTGAACCAATTTTGCTTAAATCAAAAGTTATAGCTGTTTGAAAACGTTAAGAACGGAACATCACTGCATTGTAAAATGTTTAATTTTTCCATTATTTTTCACTTTTAAATATTTAAGCTTTTTTCATTTTTAATAAGTTAGTTTATTTAATGTTAGTTTTCTCTTTTTCACACATTTATTTTTCACTTTAACTATTTCTTCTGATCGTCCCAATTTGTCATTTATATATCATCTTTTTTAGGTTTTATTTGGTTTACTTTTTTCTGTTAGTTTTTCTGAGCAACTTAAATTATTTATTATTTTTTTATTATATTTTTGTTTTTTTATTTATCTTTTTCAATGTTCACTTCAAAATTTTATTATCCTAATTGCTGCAAAACCCTCTATTTTTTCTATTTGTACGATTTATTGTTTTATTTATTTTTCAACATTTTTTATGTTTATCCATTTTTTTGATGTACTCCAATTTTAAACAAATTTTCTTTTTTTTGCACGATGGGGCTGATAAAAATTGGTCATCACTATTTTATATTTTTTCTTATTTCTCCTTTTTGCCTTTCTCATATAAAGAAAGGCTATGCAATCACTGTAAAAATCGACTTTTTAACGGAGGCCCGGAGGGCCGAGTGTCATACACCATTCGATTCAGTTCGTCGAGATCGGTAAATGTCTGTGTGTGTATGTATGTGTGTGTATGTGTGTGTGTCATTTAAACTCACACAATTTTCTCAGAGATGGTTGAACCGATTTTCGCAAACTTAGTTTCATCTAAAAGGTATAACGCTCCCATAAGCTGCTATTGAATTTTTAGTTGATCCGACTTCCGGTTCCGGAGTTACGGGTTGAAGAGTGCGGTCACACAGCAAATTCCCATATAAACTGGTACCACCATGATGTTCAAATGATGTAAAACATATTAAAATTGATGTAACATTACTCTAGTTTGCGGGTCTGGATCACTAATGATCAATCAAAGTAGCTTTGACCACATTGGCCACCTATGACGGATCATGACGCCCCCGGGGAACCCGCCAAGTTCCTAAGCTAATATCACACCCATTCCCCAACGAATTCTCTACCGATTTTTACAAACTTGATTTCAAATGAAAGATACAGTAATGTCATTGACTGCTGCTGAATTTCATTCGGTTCTGACGCTTGCTTTCGGAGTTACAGGGGTGTTAGTAAGGATACACTGGAATTTCCCATATAAATCGGTACAATCGTAATACCTCAGAGGCTAAAAACTATTGAAATGGTCACCAAATAACTTCTAATCGCAGATATAGATCACTGATTGCCAATCAAACATTCTTTGAATATATTGTCCACTATCGACGATTCCGGAAGTCCGGAATTCCGGGCATATTCCACAATTAAAGTCAAATCGGTTCTTCGGTGATGACTGAACCGATTTTCTCAAACCAAGTCTCAAATGGAAGGCAAAATATGCAGTTGAGTATTGCGTCGCCGCCCCCCCCCCCCCCGTCTTGCCCTTACACCTCCCTCCTTCATCACTCCCCTCCCCTTGGACCACCCTCACGCCCTCATTTCCTTCATCCATCCCGTATACCGAAATAAGATGAAGGATTTCTGACGCATCCTCCACTCCCACTCTACTAACCCCCCATTCCCTACACGTTCAAACGCATTCCACCAACCTTTCCAAATTATAATCACATGAAGATAACATTGAACTCATGCTGATTAAGCTAATTAAATATTATTCTTTTGCCTTTCTCATATAGAAAGGTTATGCAATTGCTTCAAAAACCGATTTTCTAACCGAGGCCCGGAGGGCCGAGTCTCATATAACATTCGACTCAGTTCGCCGAGATCCCAAAATATCTGTGTGTATGTATGTGTGTATGTATATGTGTATGTATGTATGTATGTATGTATGTATGTATGTATGTATGTATGTATGTATGTATGTATGTATGTATGTATGTATGTATGTATGTATGTATGTATGTATGTATGTATGTATGTATGTATGTATGTATGTATGTATGTATGTATGTATGTATGTATGTATGTATGTATGTATGTATGTATGTATGTATGTATGTATGTATGTATGTATGTATGTATGTATGTATGTATGTATGTATGTATGTATGTATGTATGTATGTATGTATGTATGTATGTATGTATGTATGTATGTATGTATGTATGTATGTATGTATGTATGTATGTATGTATGTATGTATGTATGTATGTATGTATGTATGTGTGTATGTGCGGATTTGTTAACAAAATGTCTACATCGGTTTCTTGGAGATGGCTGAACCGATTTTTACAAACTAAGATTCAAATGAAGGGTATAATATTCCCATAGGTTGCTATTGAATTTCATTTTCAACCGACATCTTGTTCTGGATTACGAGTTGAAGAGTATGGTTACAAAACAAAATTTGTTGATTTGTCCACATCGGTTTCTCGGAATTTTCTGAACCGATTTTGACAAACTTGATTTTAAATGAAAGGTCCATCAGCTGCTGTTGAATTTTGTGTGGATCCGAGTTCTGGTTCCTGAATTACAGGGTGATACGTACGATCACGCAGCAAATCCCGATTCTAACGAATTCTGCGATGAATTGGTGAGGTGATTTTTTTCCAAAATATAAACACAACTGTTGAATTTGTAGATCTAGGTCACCAACAGTCATTCAAAGTCTCTTTGGCCACACTGGCCACCATCGACGGATCCGGAAGCATCCAAATTCAGAATAACGGTTATATTGGTTTTTCGAAAATGGCTAGAACGATTTGATCAACTTAGTCTCAAATGAAAGGTGTTGCGTCCCCGGAAACTGATATTAAATTCCATCTCCATCCGACTTCCAGCTCCGGAGTTACGGGTTGTGGAGTGCGATCACATAGAAAACTCCGATTCAAACCGATACCTCGATGAATGCAAAAAGGTGCTCTTATATATACTTACCAAGTGTAATAAGAATGAAAGACATTTCCATAATGTTATATTGTACGAACCAGTTATTAAATCATAGTTTGGAGAAATGAGAAAGGCACAATTGCACCTATAGGTGGATTAAAACAGGTTTTTATTTTGCTTTTAATTTTATTCATTTGCTTATTCATGCAAACAATATATTCCTTTTGTTTATTTTTTGTCAATTTTCTATTTTATTCTATTTTTACTACGAATTTCGTATTCAACCTATTTTACAATAATGTCCATTTTTCTTCATTTTTCACTTGCCTTAATTCTTTCATTTGTTACTTTTTCATAATGTCAATTTTTATATTTCTATTTTTCCTTTATTCTTCACTCTGACTATTCCTTGATTATTTTTATTGTCCCATACATCAATTTGTTCCCTTTTCGTTCATCTTTTTTGTTTAGATTTTCTTGTGTATTTTTTGCAAATTTGGAGCAAATTTAGGAACAATTAAGGACAACAAGAAATTTTACAATTTGATATTTTTCTATTAGTTCGTAATTCTTTTAAAGGCAATAACTCGAACCCTTTATTAAATTGGTTCGTGTTTTGCCATGTTTCTTCATCTATTTTCCAGTGTTTCTGCTCTTAGTTTTTTTTTCTTTTCCACTTTCCCTATTACTCTTTATATCTAGTTTTTCAATTTTTCTGTTTTCCGTTTTTCAATTTTATCTTTCTCATATATTTTATTATTCTGATTGCTTTTTCATTTTCGTATCTTTGCCATTTTCTCAAAAATATCACTTTTCTCTTTTTTCCATTAGCTTTTTTCCGAAAAATTCTATTAGTTTAATGCGTTTTTAAATTCCATTTTTTCTTTGTTTATTTTGTTTGGTCCTGTTACATTACCTCTTATTATTATCATTTTATCAATTTATTTCTTTTATTGTTAGTTCATTTAACATTATTTTTCTATTTCTCATATTTCACATTATTTATTAAATGTTCATACTTATACTTTCTTTCTTAATTTATTATTTTATTTTCCCATTTTCTCTGTTCATATTTTATACTATTTTTACATATTGTTTTTTATTTATCATCGTATTTTCTATTATTTTCTTAAACACTCTTTTTTATTTTTGATTCAATTTCATTCTGTTTTCCAAGTGTAGCAATGTTTAAACTTTGTGTTACTGCTTTTCGTTTTACAGGTCAGAGGTCGAGGATTCGATTAACCGTGATTTTATTATCCGGGGAAAATGATTCGATTATCCGGGTAGAATGTCTGATTGTGGTGCTAATTCGACCATTGTAGTAATTTGCATTGCATTCAAGTCGTCGTTACAGTTCGGTCGCGTTTCCATTTGCGTCGTTTAAAGTTTAACCGTGCGTGTTTTAATTTGTATTGTTTTCATTTATCATTGCTGCGTAAGTAAAACATGCCGTGCGCGATTAATAATTGTACAGTGAGTGACGACAAACATGTGTGGTACTGCCATGGATCATGCGGGAAAAAATTCCACGCTGCATGCGTTGGTGCTCAAAGGAATCATGAGCAAAGAATACTAACATACATGCTGCCAATATGCTACGAGTGCCAGAAGCGTCTCGTGATGGAGTTAAATTTCGATAAACTGTACAGACAACAACAAGAAACCATCAACCTCAACAAGCTAGTTATGGAGTCGAATCACAAACTCACATCCACATTTAGCAACTTCAATGTCCGAGATGGATTTGAATGTATCGAAATGCTCTTAAACGAGTTGAAAGGCGAAATTAAAACAACTGCAGCTAATCATAATAACGCGGTTGCACACATAGCCAAAACCTCGGAGTTGTGGAATGAGCTGGCTGCTTCCAACAAAACTGGCAAAACTGATGTCGTTGCCACAAAAAAACACTTAACATCATTATTCGACATATCGATGAAAGCTACGAAAAACAACATCGCAGCCTATGTCAATGAACTGACCACCGATATGACACGCGAGTTGAAACAAATTTGTTCAGAAATTGAAAAGGTCAGCAGCGTGATAACTGACATGGCTAACAACTGTTCGGCTCAGAATATGAGTTATGTAAACCCAATATTTACGGATGATATTATCGATGAGTTAAAGCAAATTTCTAGTGCAGTAAACTCACTGGAACAAAAGACTGCTGCTTCACCCGCAACAGATTCCTCCCCTAGTTTAGAGGCTGAGATGTCCGTCGAGGCAGCCAGTAACTCAGGCTGGCGTTTCCTTGGCAACTCTAAGGTATGGAAGGCTGATTGGTCCGAATACGACGCACGTAAATTGCGTCGTCTCAATCAACAAAAAGCGGCGGAGAAAGCAAGAATAAAGAAGAAACGGAATAAACAGAGGCCCGCTAATGCACTTGACACCACCCGTAATAATAATACTAAGCGTCGCAAGAATCACGGTTACAAGCACCACACAATTTTCGACAAAAATAACGGATGTAATTACAACCACAGCAGATTTGCGTACCACGATAACAAACGCCGCGACATCGACAATCTTCCGTTGGATAGAGAGCTACTGGCTGAGGCAAAGAAACGTTTTTCGAGGCCACCTTCAACTTCGTTCAGACCTACCATTGCATTCCAGAGAGGCGATGTTTTAAACCCGTGCCCTACCGACCAACCTAGCACCTCACATCGAACAGCTGCTGCCACACCTATGTACCCCTCCGGAATTGGCGCCTGTCAGTGTTTTTGCCGCTATCGACGCGCTCATTAGAGCAAGATAATAATGAATTGACAAATCATATTGCGATTCAAGATTTAGAAGAGGTAGAGCTAGGTCTAATTAATTCCCATTCAACTAACACTTCTCCAAGAGAATCTCAGTCAAGAACAGAAATCTTGGTCTATTGCCAAAACTTTAACCGCATGAAAAGTGCAGCTAAGATGAATGTGATTCAAAACAAAATATTAGGTTGTCATTATTCCGTAATTTTAGCAACTGAGACTAGTTGGGACGAAACAGTGAGAAGTGAAGAAGTTTTCGGGAGCAATTACAATGTATTTAGGGATGACCGTGATTGTCATGTATCTGGTAAGAAGTCAGGAGGGGGCGCTTTGATTGCGATTTCAGCAAAACTAAATGCAGAAGTTATCAAAACTATAAAATCAAAAGAATTCGAGCATGTGTGGGTGAAAGTACATGTTAAAGACGAAACTCACGTTTTCGCTTCGGTGTATTTTCCTCCAAATTTTGCTCGAAAAACGACTTACGAAAAGTTTTATCATGCTGCTGAATGCATTATTAATAGTCTTTCCCCGCACGTGAAAGTTCACATACATGGCGATTTCAATCAACGCGGTATTGATTTCATACCAGATGCTGATAATGAGAGCATCCTACTTCCTGTTGTAGGGGAAAATGAAACTTTGCAGTTCATTTGCGATAAATCTGCCAGTTTAGGACTTAATCAAATAAATCACATAAGAAATCAGCGACATTGCTATTTAGATTTATTAATGACGAATATAGACGAAGACTTCTGTGTAACGGAATCACTTACTCCCTTATGGAAGAATGAAGCTTATCATACAGCCATTGAGTTTTCTATATTCTTGCATGTTAACGACAGACCTGGTGATAGTGAATTTGAGGAGGTATTTGATTACGAGTCCGCTAACTATGAAAGCTTGAGGCAAAAAATTAATGCAATAAACTGGCAAATGATTTTAAGAAATGAAGAAAATGTTGAAGCTGCCGTAGACATCTCCTACAAAATATTATTTGAAGTCATTCACGAAGATATACCATTGAAAAGAAGAAGGCGTCACTATAACTCAAAGCATCCCATCTGGTTTAATAGAGAAATCAAAAATTTAAAAAATCGTAAGCAGAAAGCACACAAAATCTACAAAAAATACAACAGCGAAGATAACTTAACAAACTATTTAAATCTATGCGATCAATTGAACCTTGCCATTGATATCGCGTTTGAAGAGTACAATGCAAGAACAGAACGCAATATAAAAACTTGCCCAAAAAACTTCTTTAATTACGTAAAAACTAAAATAAAATCGGATTATTTCCCAACAGAAATGCATCTTGATGGAAAGGTAGGCGATAACTCAGAGGAAATCTGCAATCTTTTTGCAACATTCTTCCAGGAAGTTTACACTACATTTTCAGAGAAGGATCGAGAGCGTGAATACTTTTCATTCCTCCCAGAACTTTCAAGAGATATTAACATTAAACAGATAAAAGTACATACAATCATGGATGCCTTAAAAAACTTGGATAGCTCTAAAAGCCCTGGACCTGATGGCGTTCCACCGGTGTTTTTAAAAACTTTGTCAATAGAACTAACCGCTCCTTTATTTTGGCTTTTTAACATGTCTCTAGAATCAGGTTGTTTTCCTAAAACATGGAAAAGCTCTTTCCTAGTTCCAATTTTAAAAAATGGTAAAAAAATCCGATGTGCGTAACTATCGTGGAATAGCTATCATCTCGTGCATTCCCAAGATTTTCGAGGCGATTGTTAATGAAAATTTATTCCACCAAATCAAGAACAGAATTACCCATGTGCAACATGGTTTTTTCAAAGGGCGTTCTACAAGTACAAATCTACTCGAATTCATTAACTACACATTAACAGCAATGGATAACGGAAACCACGTTGAAGCTCTTTATACAGATTTTAGCAAAGCATTTGATCGCATCGACATACCCATGCTACTTTTTAAATTAGAAAAAATGGGGTTTGCGCCAGGACTTCTTACATGGGTACAATCATATCTTACAAATCGTGAACAAGCTGTTAGATTTAAAGGGATAAAATCAATCCCAATTCAAGTTACATCAGGAGTCCCTCAAGGGTCTCATTTGGGCCCGCTATTCTTTATTTTATTTGTTAACGACATTTCCTTCATTCTAAAAAATGTAAAAGTTCTTATATATGCTGATGATATGAAACTATTTCTAGAAATAAGAAATGGTGAAGACTTTCAGACATTTCAAAACGAAGTAAATATATTTTATACATGGTGTAATAAAAGCCTGCTGAAATTGAATGTAAAAAAATGTAATTCCATAACATTGAGTAGAAAGAATAATATACAGAACAATAGAATCTTATTGGGAAATCAACAAGTAGAAAAGTGTGACAGAATAAGAGATCTAGGAGTTATTATAGATTCCAAAATAACATTCATAGATCATTATAACACAATAATTAACAAAGCAAACAGCACACTAGGTTTTATTAAACGCTTCTGCTATAATTTCCAAGATCCCTACACAATAAAAACATTATATGTAGCCTATGTGCGTTCAACACTAGAATATTGTAGTATAGTTTGGTCGCCTTTTTCAGCAACACATGCAAACCGGATAGAATCAGTACAAAAGCAGTTTTTGATGTTCGCTCTTCGTAAACTAGGTTGGACTGGACTACATTTGCCATCTTATGAAGCACGGTGCATGCTAATTGACATTCAAACCTTGAAAGATCGTCGTGAATTTTCTATGGTATCATTTGTAAACGACATTGTATCACATCGTATTGATTCAATCGAACTTTTATCGAAACTAAATTTTTATGCTCCTTCTCGACAACTACGTAACCGCAGTATCGCCATCGCACCAATTATGCCAAGTTTGGCCCTTTAAACCAAATGATGAATATTTACAACAAACATTGCGAAAGCATTGACTTCACTATGTCGAAAACAAAACTTAAGCAGCAGTTTAAAGTAAACCAAAATTTTAACTAGTGTTAAGTTAGTTTAATAATTATTGTAAGAAACCGGTCTACATCTGATTGACGACTTGAAATAAATAAATAAATAAATAAATAGAACTTATTTTAGAGAGTGGGGCCAAAGTGTAACCTCCTCTCAGATTTTGACCTACCTAACAAAATGCGTATACATGGATCTCTCCGCGCAAAGTGACCAAATAAAACTAAAACTTGAAAGCAATCTTCACGAACTGGAACCAATTTTGAAGAAATTGTTCATCTAGAGCCAATATTTAATAACCCTAAGTCTTTTTGTAAATTGAACCACCCCTCAGCCCGAGGGAACACCCCAATTTAACAAAAACAGCTTTTTTTCAATTATATCTCCGGTGCTGATGGCACTAGAACCAGAAAGGAGTTTTTTGATGAAAATTGTACAAGAAATCTAGAAAAACATTGATTTTAACTACACTGTTGCCAAATGTGCAATTTAAAGTGAATTTATCTTATTACACAAACATTGGATACTGCAAATCTTTTCGACACATAAAATGTCATCGGTTTCTGGCACTCTCTTGGGATAATGATGACATGCTTCTCAGTATTCTGTTTCGAATGTTTTTGGGATTCTGATATTCTTAGCATTCCAATGAATATATGCCCGGACCTGTATTTAAGTTATTTTTCCCATTTACACATTTTTGTTTTGTTTAAAAAGAGTTAAAAACCCCCTTAATTGAACAATTATTTCGAAAACAAACTCTGTGTATTTTATTAGTAAAAAAGTCTGGGAGTTTTTTACTAATAAGATGGCGGAATCGCTGTTTTTTAAGAAAAATTTCGCCATTTTATGAGTAAAAAGCCTCCTTAATTGAAAAATTATCCCAAAAACTCTACGTAGGGGTTAGGTATTTTTACGTAGAATGTGTATGCAAAATTTGAAATAAATCGGTCAAGTTGTTTTTGAATGGCTGATAACACCGCAAATCGTGTTTTTCCGGAGACGTTCCACAAAAAGTTTCGTCACCGAGTCGCTAGTTGATATTTTTGCATGAAAGAAATACAGAATGTTATTGAAATGATGTAGTATAATGTACAAAAGTTTCGATCAATTCGCTTCACCCATCTTTCTTACAAAAAATTAACAAAAAAACTGAGTTTTTTACGCTGGAACCCTTATCCCCCCCCTTAAACATTAGCGTGATCGAGCAACTTCAACCGTTCAACCGGCTCTATCTGTAACATCGTTACAAGGGATAACAGACGAGAATCTGGTGAATATGTTTGAACTCACGCATCTTAAATTATTTAACTCTTGGATATGGGTGAACTTTTACTAAGATACGTTGACTGAGAAAATATTATTTATTTCAATAATATTTTATGGTAGAGTATTTACTGAGGATTTAAAAGCTCTTCGGGTTTTTAGACTAAAATGATGACTTACAACTGTGTTGAAGTAGAATACTTCTAACGTTTCATTACAGGTATCCCGTTTTAAAACATTTAGCTGGAATAGTTTCTCAGTTTCAGACTGTGAATAACTACTGGTATACCGAACGAAATAACCAGTTTTTGCGCTGTCTGTTCGAAACTAATGCGAATAGTCAATGCCATAAAACTTACGACCGGCAAGCGAGCATATTACTACATTGTTAGCACCGCCCCATTGGCGGGCTAGGCATAAATTAAAGTACCTGTTTGAAAATTATTTATTCCGTGGTTTGGTTGTGCCGTGTTAACGTCGACAGCAACAACCGGTTGGATCAGGCCATTGTCAGCATACCATCTAGCGAACCACCAACGTGTCGGCCCCTATTCAGAACCTCCTGTACAGTGTAGGAAGCGTTTTATTAGGATGTCTTAGCGATTCTGTTTCAAAATCTGAACTAGCCAAAAAATAAAATCTGCAAGAAAAAATTTCAAAAAATTTCAATGCGGTTGCCTTCTTTTATTTCTTCCAATCTTTCAATATCTTGTAAGAGATTAAAGCTGAGCATTTTCGAAAAAAAACCTCATTCCTAATACGCAACTGATGTGAGATATGAGATTTAAGAGAAGACTTTCCCCGGCTGGACGTGTTACAAGAAACCCCCCAACCAAGCCAGAAAAATCCCAACTGCAGCTTATTCCCCCTGAGGGTTATGCAATTGGCCAAACATTTAACTCATTAGCGCGTTATCCCGGAAGTAACTTCCCAGGCGACGATTCGTGATAAACCAAACAAACAGATACAGCAAAAAAAAGAGCGAAACATAATCATAAACAGAAAGCATAATTATTCCAGCATTAATGCTAAACCCCTCGCGGTTCACCCGCCGAGTAACCCTCGCATACAAAGCGAAAGTTTGTTTCTTGTAGAGAATGAACGTTACCATTCAAATTTAATTACACTTTACCCATTTCTCTCGTCCCCCGCAGCTGCTGCCACCGTGGGACGTCTCGAAGCAGGGAATGCTGTCTTTCAAATTCCGCACAAATGAACCGAACGGATTAATTATCCTGAATACTGTGGCGAGACAACCGAGGGTAAGTGTCTGATAATTATCGCGTCTTTGATGCTGTTAGACGAAGAGAATTAATACCTTTTACAGCCGGATTTCTTTGCGGTCGAACTGCTCAACGGACACATTTACATTCACATGGACCTGGGATCGGGTGCAGTTAAGGTGCGGGCATCCAGACGCCGCGTGGACGACGGTGTCTGGCACGAACTGTCACTGCGAAGGAATGGTCGCGAAGGAAAGGTTGGAGTCGATGGACAGTGGAACGATTTTCGAACCCCAGGAGATTCGACCCAGCTTGAACTGGACAGCCCAATGTATTTGGGTGGAATTGGTCCACCGTATGCCGATGTGGTGATACCTCCGGCCATCTGGACGGCAACGTTGCGACAAGGATTCGTTGGCTGTCTGCGGGATTTGGTGCTGTCGGGAAAGCCAATCGATATAGCCGCCTTTGCCAGACAACAGGATTCAGGTTGGGGTTTTGTACGTAAAGAAACTAGGTTATCGATTATTAATTGTATGTTTTATCATTAGGAGCAATAAAACCGTCCTGTCATGTGGTAGCCAATCAGTGCGGAGGATCGGTATCACCCTGTCAAAACGGAGGACAGTGTACGGAAGGTTGGAATCGGCCGCTGTGTGACTGTTCGGCAACTTTGTTCACGGGACCGACCTGCGGTCGCGAATCAGCAACTCTCGCGTTTAACGGATCACAGCATATGGCAGTATGGATTGGAGGCATTCAGGGAACACGAACTCAAACCGAAGAGTTGGTGATACGATTTAAAACATCACGCCCGGCCGGTCTACTTTTACTAACCAGTGCTGAATCCAGTTCGTCTGATCGACTAGAAATCGGACTGGTAGCCGGACGTATTCGGGCAAACGTAAGACTAGGTGAACGCGAGAAGGTAACGTACTTTTGCTTACAAATCAAATTCCACACCTAACTTTGTTCAGGTTACAGCGTTCAAACAGCACACAGAACAATAACCTAGCTCTCACTAGTAGAATAGAGTTTCAAATTGTTTCTTCTTTTTTTTTCTTTTCCCATATAATCGATCCCGATCTCTTTAACCTTCAAACACACATAAACAACAATCGATTCATCCGAAACCGAAATAAAAAAACAAACACAAAAGAATCTACTGGCCGGTCAGGGCGTCCTCAACGACAACAACTGGCACACGGTGAGATTCTCCAGGCGGGCGTCCAATCTGCGACTGCAAGTTGACGGGGCAGCTCCCGTCAGGGGTATGTTATGTATGTATCAACAGCACCATATATTGCCCTAATACGTGTCGTGACGTGTCGTTTCTCTTTTTTGATGAAAAACAAATTGAGATGATTGCTCAAACTTTCCACAATGCTTCAAATTGATTCGTTGATAGAAGCAATAATAATAATAATAACAACGGAATTGGTATCGATCGCATTACTGATTAACAGCTGAATAAATCGGTGAAACGTCTCGGTCTCCCTCTTTCGGCAAAAGTAGAAAACCAAGCCCAAAACAAACAAACGTCAATCAGAAAAGGAATATTCTCCCAGATTATTTCCCTCAGATTAGAACTAAAACAGCTAGGGAGAAAAAACTCATTTTACCACCCCATCCCTCGCTGCTTTCACACAAACGAAAACGCCGATAAAAAAGCGCAGAAAATTGCTCACCTCTAATTTTCATGTTTTGTTCGCTTTCCTTCCATCAGATTTCATCCACCGTTTTATACTTTGCTATCCACCCACCAACAATACTATCAGCATTTTCACCTACCATTGCGCGTAGATTAACGGCCATTGTCCTGGAGAAGAACAAAAGCTTCTCGGCGATGGATACTCAATCCAGAACCACCCCCACCCCCCACACAAACACTCTCACACAGACAGACACACATTTCGGTTCACACTTTTTGCACCCTCCTGTAGGCAACACGGACTGCAAGTTTGGAGGAAAATCCTATCAAATCAAATTTCATAACCACTTCATTTTTACGGCCTACACTCTGCCATAATACAGCTCACATTCCACTAAGGTCAGTTGTCTTTCGAACCGTCGTTGATCCGTTAGCTTTTGTTGACGATCCATGGGATTACATTTAATTAATCGTTGTTACAAGTCGGACGGGGTGCGCACTATGGACTACAAACCGACTTTTTGGTTATAAATGCACACGCCACCGAAAAACCATCTAAAATTCAGTACTTTTGACTCAATCTCGTGGTATCGTGCAGGAAGGTAAAATTAGGTAAACCGTGTTGAAGGTAGTTTCCATTTAACTACGGCAAAAATAATAATTCAACCTTCAGTTTAATTTACTTAAATTTAAGTTGAATTTACCTAATTTTGAGTATACCCCAAACAACTTAAAAGTATCTTACTGCACGGAAGACCTCGACTGAGTCGAATCTCTCGTTTTTTTTTGACAACACTAATAAGTGCGAAAGCGACGCACAGCACAAAAGTACCTAAATTTAAGTCAAAAGAACTTATTTTGTAGGTTATTTTACGGTTGCGTTCATACTTTCAATCCTGGAACACGAAAAAGGGGTTTTAATTTGGTGAAACTTTTATTAGGGTGGCTCATTCAAATAGCAAAATGAACATATCTTCCTTGCTAAGAATGATAACCCTCTACAAAGTTGCAGAAGAACTATTTCTGAGAAACTTTGATGAATATATCCAAGCTCCATCTTCGAACGTTATCATTTTAAACCGATATTTCTGTCTTAGAGTGGTTGTTGACAAAACTTTCCAAATGTTATTTGTTTGTGAATTTCGTTTTTCTCTAACCCTGTTATTCTTAAAATGAGAAATATCTTCGACTCATGCTAAAAATTTGACATTTGTCAAGGCTAATACTTCCGAAAGTAGTAAATATGGCATTATGCTATATTACTCTCTAACGAGCAAACTGGACAAGATTCAAACTTGAGCGTGAAAGGCATAAACCTACTAAGTCATTGATTACGCTTCGAACTCATCTCATCCGTATCTGGCACCGATTTGCAACCAGTCGCTTTTGCATTTAGCATCTGTTGACCATAATTGAAGCGTTTTCCAGTATATATCTCTCAAACCGCCATTTCTTCACCTTATTGTAACGTTCGGGATGATCTAACTACTTACATTTAAGCGACCGAAATTAAAAGTCGCAAGAACAGAATATACTTTGGAAACACCGCAGTAAAATTGGAATTGGAATTTATTGGATTCCGTTGAAGCAGTGCTGCCAAGGACAGTCTCAGTTAATGTTCAACTAAGGCTTAAAAAAGCGGCCATTTTGGAAAACAATAAAAAAACAGTTTTTTCTCATTTTTGACTGTCTTCGATTATCTTTTCCATGCAATTGGAGTATTAGGTATAAATATTCTAGGAGAATTGTGTTTGGTAGCACTGCGAAAGAAGCACATGCCTTGTTCAAAAGAGGCTTTTCGTGTTTCATGACTTCCAACAGTTCTTACGAAAATAGTGTTGGAATAGAAAAGAAGAAGGGTAGAAAACAAAGAAAAAACAATAAGGAGGGGAATAAAAGGAAAAAAGAAGAGCAAGGAAAAAATCAAGCAAAAAAAGAAAAAAAAGAAGGAAAACAAGAAACAGAAAAAAGAAAATAAAATGAAAAGTGAACCAATGAAATGAAAGGAAATATAGAACGTCCAGTAAAAACAAATAGGAAGGGAAAAAAGACCAGAAAGAAGAACAACTAAAGTAAATAAAAGAATGAAAGGTAGGTACAAAATAAAGTCACATAAGGAAGAAAAGAAAGAGGAATAAACGAGTAAGTAATAGGGAAAACAAAGAAAGAAAAAAAATACGAAGATAAAATAAAAACAGGACAGCATAGTAAAAAGAGATAAGATTGAAAAGAGCGAAAATAATAGAAATAAAGATGAAACCAAAACAGACAAGAAAAGAAAATTATGGAAGAAAAGATAAAAATGAAGCGATAAATACAAAAACGGGGAAAAAGAACAAAGGAAGGAAAAATCAAGAATAGCAAGAAAAAAGGCTGGAAGTGAAAAAAAGGATGTAAATATAAACGAAAAAGCAAAGAAAGGAAAGTGACAATTAAAGAGAAGGAAAGAAAAACAGACAATGGAAAAAGAGCAAAACACAAAAATAAAAGGCTGAATAGGGGACCATGCATAAATGACGTAGAATTTTGGGGGGGGGGGGGGGGAAAGGGATGATTGGATGAAGTGTGACGAAGGGGAGGGTATAGTCAGAAGTTGTCCGACGTAGCATTAAGTTTAATTGTTTTTGACGGACTTCAAAACCCATTGATTAGAGAAAACATTATAAATTCCTAAGTGAAATAAATTTAAATTCCCACACCGGACTTTCATGTGGTAATTTTTTTTTGATTCGCGAAATTGTAAGCCAGTAAAAAAACGAACAGATTTTGTATGCGGATTTAACCTGCTACCTAAGTTAGCTTATCATGCTAACTAGTAGACTTAGTTTGGTAGCTGAATTAAATTTTCTCCTCGGATTCAAGCAAACAAAATTTCGTAATTTAGTTGAATGTATGTTTCTTAGAATCATTGGCAGCTGCAGGATTGTGCACTGAGAGAACTTCTCTTCATGCTCCACGACATGTGAAATTCAAAACAAAACTATCAACGCTATATTCGTTATGAAATGGGATTATTTTGCATGCAATTTGCTGTTATAATGAAAATGTTGATAAACGCCGTCAAACATTTTGTAGGGAAATGTATTTGAGAGAATTGTAAAACAAATTTATTTTTTTTCATTACGGCCGAGGGTGGAAGTGGCGTTTGGTAGTTGCTACGTTATTTACGCAGAGGAGTTTAGAATTTTGTGACAAAATGCTACGAGGGGGAAAGGAGGGATCGAAAATCGCTGAAAAAGATAAATAATTTCTCTAAATGACGTCGGAAACGAAAAAAATAAATGAAAGGAAAAAGAACAAAAGGAAAATAATGAAAATTAAGAAGGGGGAATGAAGCACAGCAAGAAAAAGAAAAAAAGATGATATTGGATTCAAAACTATAACGAAAATAAAAGCGAAAGCAAAGAAAAAAACAAAAATGACAGAAACGATAAATTACAAAATGAAAGAAAAATTAAAACAAAGAATAGAAAAAAGAAAATAAAATAAAGAGCACAAAATAAAGACAAAATTTTAAACGGAATAGAAATAACAAATAAAATAAAAACTAAAGAAAATGAAGAAAAAACGAAAAAGTTAAGAATAAAGAAACATAGTTAAAATGCAAAAACAGAACAAAAAATTCAAAAAGAGAAAAAAATAAAGATTAGCTAAGCGTAATTGCTAAATCGATTGCCGCATCTCTACTGGGTTCGATACGCAAATCCCGCAAATACGGTAAGACATGTTTCTAATACGAAAATAAGGTTGAATAATGTTTATTGAAAATAGAAAAAGAACAAAGAGAAAAGATAGAATAAATCACAAAAAAAAAGGAATGAGAAGAAAAAAGAAAGAAAATCAAGGAAACAAAGCAATGAAAAAAAAAGAAAACAAGATCAGCAAAAGAGAAAGAAAAAAAAAGGAACAACGAACGGAACAAATTAAAAAGAAGAAAATGATATTAAGGAAAGGTACAAGAAAAAATAGCGATCCAAAAAGAAACATTTGAAAAAATTTCAAATAAAAAATTACAAGAAAAGCAATGAAAAGGAGAATGTGAGAAATCAAAAGGAAAAAAGTAAGCATGAAACAAAAGGAAGTAAAGAATAATAAAAAAGAAACGAAAATAAGGACAAAAAAACTAAATAAAATAAAGAAAATAAAGATGAAAAAGCAAAGAGAAGATAGCGAAGAAAAAAGAGAAAAAAAGAAGAAAAGGAAAACAAACAGAAAAGAAAAGAAGAAAAACGATGAGAATGAAAAGAAAAAACAGAAAAGGAGCATGAAAAGAAACAAAAAAGGAAGTCATGCGGAAAGGAGAAGTGGAAAAGCACAAAAGGAGAGAAAGCAAGAAAATGCTGATAGTAAAAAAGACCGAAATAAACGAAGAAAGGTAATTAGGAAAAGGAAAGAAAATAATAAAATAAGACAAAAAAACAGAAAAAAAAATTAAAGAAATGTACGAAAAAGATTCAAACAAAGAAAGAACAGAAAAAGACGAAGTAGGCAAAACGAAAAAAAGGAGAAAAAAAAATATTGGAAAGGAAAGAAATGAAAATAAAAAAGCAAAGGAAAAAAGCAAAGTGAGTAAAACAAAGCCAAGCAAGAAAAAAAAATAAGGGAGGTAAGGAAGAAACGCCAGAAAAGAAAGGAAAACCGGAAGGAAGGCGAAGTAGAGAAAAAAAATATTAAAAAATCAGGGAAAGAAAAAACTAAACTGCCCATGATCGCATATTTGTATTATTTTCTATGAGATTTTCTATCTTTCTGGGACTGATTTACGATCATGGGCAGTAATGGAAAGAAAAAAATAAAAAAAGAAGGGACAGAAAAGTAAAAAAAAAACAGAAAAGGAAAGGATACCTAAAACAACAAGAACAAAGAGAAAACTAAAAGAGGCAGCAAGAACGAGGAAAGTAACGAAACAAAAAATTAAAGAAAGGAAAGAAAAAACAACAATGGAGGAGAAAGAAAGAGACGAAAAAGTGGAAAAGGAAAAAGATAAAATAGGAGACAAAAATAAAACGCAGAAAATAAAGAAAAATAAAAAAGGAGAAAAATGAAATGGGGAAAGTAAAGCAAGGATACAAACAATAGATTAAAATGAAACTAAAGTATGAGCATGTGAATAAAGGCAAGGAAACGAAGAAAAAATGTAAAATAAAAAAAGAAATAAAACATAAATACGCGAGAGAAACAAAAAAGATAGAAAAGTAACAATACGAAAACAAAGGATTGAGTCCGAAAAAAAGGAAAAACGAAAAATAATAATAATAAAGTATAATAAGGTAAGAAAAGAAAAAATAGTAAGAAATAGTAGCTTAGCTCACATTTTCCCGAAACTGTCATCTTTTAATTGCTTATATATTTAAAAATGTTTTAGCTTAGTTAAAGTGTTAAAGGAACCTCCACTAATCGTTTGTGTTCTGTTTTTTTTTTCGTTTCTTGTGAAAAAATGAAAAATGAGGGTTAGCCCCTTTTGGTAGCCAGCATATTTAAAAAAATAAATAAATTTTAATAAATCTCAAAAAATAAAAAATAAAATGATATTAATTCAAAGATTGCGGAAGATGGGCAAATTTGACAATATTGAATCCTGAGTAAAGAAGAAAATTAGGAAATAAATGATGCTATCAACAAATTTTGATACAACAAAAGCAACATATTAGAATACAAATAAAATATGAAAGATGCTGGACAAGCAGAACCAAAAATGTTTTCGAATAGCCATCTACAACTGTAGAACAACGTTCCAATTTCTTAAGTCAAATGATTTAACTTATATTCACGGCTCTAACAAATTCTAAACTTATTTTTTCCGGATCATTGAACAGCTTACGCGACATCGGTGCTACTGAAAGTCCATATCAAATTTCGGTATAAAAATGCGGCAAATTGAAATGAATGGGATACGCATGCTGCAATAAACCCATTGTTGCATGAATTTATCACTTGTAATTTCAATTCTCATCCTTCGAATGAAGAATTGGGGAAAACCGGTTATCCAACCAGCTAGTTATCGGAGTTAATATTTCGAGCGCACATCAAAAGTCACGAAGCATCCATTGGATCGGACGGGTTCCGAGCTGGAGCCGCAATTTTTCCCGCGAACACGTACTTTATCAGTAGGACGACGTAACGAGAACCAAATTGATTTAACGAGTGGATGAATGATAACGAAATGTCATCGCTGTCTCTCTGGCGGTTTGATGTTCCGGCAAAGTTTCCTCCCACTTCCCTGAGGTTACATAATAATGAGAACGGGCTTTCGGAACGCAAATGAAATTTTGTGTGTGCTGGGGGTCTCCTCTCGCAATCATATTAAGTAGAAAAAGCCACAAAGCTTCCCATCCCACCCGAAACGGTCAGTAGAGAAAAGACACTGATACCGCAACAGTCAAAAACCACTCGAGTACCGATGATGGAGCGGGGAGGTTTTGTAAGCCGGTCCGGTCCTCGACACAGGCTGTCATGCTCCACGGGTAGATGCTGAAAGTGGTAGTAGTGAGAGACTAGTCAACCACATTGTAGTTTGAAAATTTGATCTGCGGTGAAAAACGACAAACATAAATTGCATAAATCGTTATCATTTAGTGATTTACCGCTATTTCTATTCTTAAAAAATAGAAGATGTATAAAAATATTATGGAACTATCAGACGTGTAAACAAGTCAGCTTCGAAAAAACGTGGGGTACCCTTTTCGGACGGCAGGCATACAATTATGACTTTTTACATTCCGGACAAGTGCGAATAGAGCAAATATGATTTATGTGACATTGAACTTTGTGTGAGACATATTTTCATCAACCAAAAAAAATACATCACAGGGAAGCAACTTGAGTCCCTTGTTGTTCACCATTTTCATGAACAATATTATATCGCTGATGAATTCAAACTGATTCATGCGAATTTCGTCATCAGTAAATGGTGCCATATTTGCAATTGATATTCAGTTGAACGAACTGCTTAACATTATAAAACTACCGCTCCCAAAATCTCGATACATTCCCAAAATAGCCTACGATTACTGACGTTAATCTTATAACGGCTAAAAACAACCTTAATAAAATATACCGCAAATTGAAATTTCAATAATTGCATCTGAAATACGGATACGGTTATGATACGGACGCTAGTCGCAAAAAAAATACAACTCATAAACACCGAAAGCTGTGTCGTCCATCCGCCGCCTTATCATCCCACACGATTCTGCACTCCAATCCCACGTACATACGCCACAGCACCCACATCGTGACTCACCAAAACAAACAACATTGATACGCTCCGTGCTATTCGATACAAAATAATTTATTGTCGACCCAAAAAAGTTCTGGCCCGAAAACAGAAAACTCGTTCCCTGATGCGACAACCGTTGCCACCCACCGTCGGTCGCCGCCTACTTGCACCCCATCACCATGGAATCATGCGTTTTTTGTTCATTCCCATGTTCGCGACCCAATAGTGCAGGAATTTAATACACCACCAACCACCTCACACAGACACAACTCTACTTCGGCCGAGTTTCCGTTGAGCAGTATTGGGCAAACAGGAATACCGTAGCCTCTAGTAGTTCGCTGCAGTACTCGATCAGACACTGTTTTTTGAAATTGGTAAAAATTTAGTAAAAAAAAAAACTCGAACGTCAGGGCGCTAATTTATTTGCACCAAAATTTGAAAAAAAAAAAAAAAAGTAATGATTATTAACCGTTATTAGTTAGTTGATATGTAATTTTTTTGTTCTTTTGATACTTTTGTTTTATGTTACTTTCAAATACGTTTGATAAGTTCGTTAAATGCTTGCATCTTCAATAACAATTTAAATCATTTTTTATATCCCTTCTCTCAACTATTTGATTTGTATCCTGTTTTTTTTATCGTTTCGTAAATTTGAAATCAAAATTGCCTGCAGCTTTACTGGCATGCCCCAAATTGTACTACCTCCGAAAATTGCATGCAGAATGATTTTTAAACAGCAGAACGTTTCACAAAATCACCAAAAATAGCTTACAAAATTAATTTATATATTGGCAACTCACCACTAGTAATATAACCAACAAATGTGTAAAATTCCTGGCCCCCATTCACTGAAATTACTCTGAAACCGCCCAACCGCAACACAACAACCAATGGTCACGTGCCGAATAAAACGCTCATTTTGATTTTTGAATTTTATGACCGCAAGCGAACTACACATTCTCCAGAAAAAAAAAACATTTATTTTTGCTAATCGTACCAACCGTTTTTCACCGTAGCTAGTGGTTTTAGTTAACCCTCTCACTCGTGTATCAGAAAGCTAACCGCGAAAACTTTCCTGATAAACTACCTACGTCACTCGCGTTGCAACTATGTCGAATCCAAAACACCTCCCCCAACCACCATCGACATTAACAAAGTAGTCCATGCACAATTCATTACTATCGAAACTTTACCCCACAGAAGTTTGCTCCATGTTGTTAGCCAGCTGTCAAAATCATTAGTTTCAGATTCATTCTCGCTGATGTCAGCAGGCATTACGTTATCAGTTTCTGTGCACCGTTCTATTTGGTTTGAGAAACACGCACACATCCTCGCTCTTCGTCACAATCATGGCACTGCTACCGCCCTCCTCCCCTCCGAATTCATCGCGTGCAAATTTAGAAAACCTCGCACCGTTGCACTAACCGTTACAGTCTAAGTTGAAAGAGCACCGTTTATTGCTAGTACCAGTCGACGACACCATTTTCACCATTTATTATTATTGTTATGATATCGCGATTGAAATCAGTGGCAATCGAGGCAAAATTAGTTTTCCGGAGAAAAAAAAAACACCCGCTTTTTGGCTGAACTTCTTTTGGTTTTCCGTTCCCTATTTTCTCTGCCAAACAACGTTTTGTTTAGTTTCGGTAGCAGAAAAAAGCTTTTTGTGCGTCGATGGTGTATTTTGCAACGCCACCGTGACTCCAACCTTTTTGCATCCATCCTTCTCCACCAAATCCCGCTCCTCAGCCTGAATCAAAACAATAACCAGAAGCTCCCCAGTTTTCAAGATTGCCTAACAATATGCTATTTTGTACTCTCAGCTCAGCAGAGAGGAGAAACGAAACAATCTTTTTACTTGAATGTGTCCTCTTCTTTCTCTTCTTATCTCTTCTTTTCACTTCATTGTGTATTTTCCTTCCTGCTACCCCGCCAAAACGCCAACAACCATCGTGCCAAAATACCACAATCCAAACCGAACAAAACTCGCCCACGATAACAAAAAAAAAACAAAACGGATTCATAAATTTCACCATATTCACATTGTAACAAATATCGAATCGATCGACACTCCCACACATAACACATAATCTAGCGGAAGCAATTCTGGGCCGACACAGCACCCTAGAGGTGAAATCGCTTCATCTGGGCGGTCTGTTTCACGCCGAAGAAGAAATACAGATGACGGCTGCAATGCCCAACTTTGTCGGTCAGCTGCAGGGCTTTGTTTACAATGGACACCGGTAAGTTAGGTTGTTAAACGAACTACATTACCAACCTTTTTCGATTATCGATCAACATGTTGATTATTTTCTTTCAAACTATATTCCATTTTTTCCCATCACAGCTACATCGATCTGGTAAAAACTCTCGGTCCAGAACTGTCCGCTCTGCCGACGACCACCTTCAAACTGACGGCTCGTTTCGTAAACTCACCACCTGGCTCACCGTATCTACCGGCAACGTTCCGTTCGAAACACTCGTACGTTGGGTTACCGATGCTCAAGGCCTACTCGTCGGTGTTTATCGACTTTCGCTTCAAGACGCTAGAGCCGAACGGTCTGCTATTCTACAACGGTGGCAAACGGAGCGATTTCGTGGCGGTTGAACTGGTTAACGGACATATTCACTACGTGTTCGATTTGGGTGATGGACCGATCACGATTCGGGACAAAGCACGCATCCACATGAACGACAACCGGTGGCATTCGGTTAGTATACGGCGACCGGGACCAAAGACACACACACTGGCAGTGGACGAGTCGATTGAAATCTACACGGCCAACGGGAACAATATGAATCTGGAATTGGAGGGGATTCTGTATGTTGGTGGTGTTTTCAAGGATATGTACACAAGGCTACCTACGAGTATCGCGTCACGATCCGGCTTCGAGGGTTGCATGTCTTCGGTAGATTTGACTGATTCGTCGCCTAGTCTGACGGAGGATGCGGTCGTTCCTAGTTCGCTCGTAGTGTCCGGCTGCGAAGGTCCTACCAAGTGTAGTCAGAATGCTTGCGCCAATCGAGGCATCTGTGTGCAGCAGTGGAATGCCTATGCCTGCGAATGTGATATGACGTCCTTCACCGGTCCAACCTGTTATGATGGTAAGTAGGTGACGAGTTTATTGAATTGAGCATGTTAGTAAAGAGTTTTTTTTCAGAATCGATATCCTATGAGTTTGGCAACAACAAAGGCTTGATCCAGTATACGTTTCCACCGGGAAGACAACCGGATACCGAAGAGGACAACGTTGCTTTGGGTTTTGTAACGACCAAATCCGACGCTGTATTGCTACGAATCGAAAGTTCAACGACCCAAGACTATATAGAAATGGAAATCGTACGTTAACAGAGTTGAAATATTTCCCCTTGATGGAACTATTTTTTTTTCCATGACAGGTCGAAGGTAACGTGTTCATCGTTTACAACATCGGTTCACACGATTTGCCACTAGGTGAAATAGGTGTAAAGGTGAATGACAACAATTACCACATCGTACGATTCACTCGAGTCGGAGCGAATGCTACCCTACAAATCGATGATTACAACGTTCAAACGTTGTTCCCTTCGGGTAAGACCCGACTGCATTTTACTGCTCTAAGTGCCAATATATAACATTCCGTTTGCAGGTCACCAATCGACGATATTCACGTCGATGGCCAACATCCAGGTCGGTGGTAAAATTTCACGTAATGGCCGCGCCCGTATCGAGCGGCCATTCAGTGGCGTAATTGCCGGACTCTCGGTGAATCGGCTACGCGTGTTGGATCTTGCGGCGGAACGCGATCCCCATATTAACGTGCGGGGTGATGTGCAATTGGTAACTGGCGTTTTAGATAGAAATGACCAAAGAATGCAGCAGGTTAGAATTTTAAACAAAAAGCAATTCGAAACTTATAACCAGTAAACACGACAACTAACAGTCGCTCGTTACTTTCGATTTAATCTACTTTCGTTGGTTTGTTATTGTTTGGTTTGGTAATTCTTTGTTTGAGCCATATCGAGCCATTAGTGGTCAGTACATTCAAATTAATGCCATTTTTAGGTTCGGTATTTTGTTATTTGCAATTTTGTTCGGTTCCAAGTTATTTTCTTATTTATACAGGTTAACTGGGAACGAGTGTAAAGGGTTAAATAGAATGGTCTGTCAATATTGGAGTGTCAGACCTGAATTAAAAGAAATCAAAGTTGCGAAAATATCTCGTTTGCTACAGAAAGCAATTCGGGATTTTACAGATTGTTCATATCGGAGCTAAACGCTCCGTCAGAGACGAAGCATTCTGTATGAATCTTAAATAATTTCAATGGTTAACAGTAGAGGTTATTCAAAAGTATTCATGTCAATAGAAGTACTTTAAGTACGTACTTGAAAATGTAATCGTCGTCACGTCGTCCAGGATCATGAACTGTTTGGAGAGCAGTCTTTAGTGCAGATACACTGTTATAATAACAGACGGCAGTGATGTGATCTTGCTGATGACACGGACTCGAATTATTTTTGCCTGCGTGATAATCATGCGTGCTTCCAGTGACGATTTTTTCCACAGTCTTTGATCAGTATGACTCAAAATCTCAACCCTCCGGCAGTTGCACCCTTCTCTACACTTAAAAAACCGCCTGCAGTTTTCGACCGATTTCGCCTGAATTTCAGAACGCTACGAACTTAAGTTACTGCACGGCATCCGGAGGGTTGACCTGTATTAATCATGCACCTACGTCAATAACAAAAAATATTTTGCTTTATTTTAAGATACTAAAATAAACTATATTGGAAAACAGCAAGGAAAGGCGTAGCTGGAAGAAGAATTACACAGTTTCGAACTAGCAGAACTAAACCTATTACAGCTCTACAAACACAATAGGAATCCGTGAAGTGGGCCCAATAACGGAAAAACGGACTCTCGGATGATCATCTGTTGCCAATTAATTTGATTTAATAGAAATAGAACACAAAAAGAAAAAAAATGAGGATCACAGTAGACCGTCAACGTCTTTCAGCGTCGAAAAAGTGGATGATAGTTCCAGATCGTAGGAAAAAAAAAACATAAATAAACCAGACGAGAAGGTAAGCAGAGTTCCAGATCAACAAAGGGTCAAGTTGCTACCCCGTACAGCCAGATGATCAACCGTTTATGTGCGATACAATTGTACAACTGTTTCTAGCAAGCGTGCTCCCTCGTGCTATCGAGAAACTTCGCCAACACTTTGGCCGTTCCGAGCAACTGCTAGATCATCAACTGAACTAGTAGCTCTAGTTTGCGGCACCAAAGAACATGAAAGAGTTTATTGCGAATTGCTGGAAGCAGCCGACTTCGATGAGCATGGGACAGACCCACTCTCACAGCTACTCTTAGAAACTTAAAGGTCTTATTAGCATTTTTGTACTGTCGTTGACCCAACAAATTCGAACAGAACGGCTGGGTCCTCTAGAAGGTTGATAACAGTCTATTATCTTTCTCCGGACAAAATCAGCCTAGAGGCTGTGTGGCATCCGGCAGGTTGTAGATCCACTGGGTTCCTGCTCACATGTCGTAAGACGCGACTTAAAACAAGTCCTTAATTCAAGGTGTTTCTCCGTGCCAAGGACTGAATGGATGGCAGGACTAAAATGTGCCAGTCGCGCACGGAGTGTCGTGGGTCTTACCCTTCCTCTGCTAAGAGAATCTCTGACACAGTGGACGTTTGTTTCTTCGCAAATCGTGGGATTCAAACGGATGGCTATGTCGTTAATACCCATTTCGGGGTTCGTTAAAAGCGATTATAAACCAACCTGTTTGGTATCTCCTAGCTGCTGTACAACAAGTGCTGATGATGAAATGTGTTGTGCTGTGATCGAGTATGGTTAGAGTAGCACAAATTAATCTTCAGTATAAACGTACAGCAACTATGAACTATGAAACTGCTATGTTATTTAACCCCGTCTTCGTAGCTTGGCATGACAAATCCACGTTAAATGCCAATAGCACTATTCGCAAGTATACATGCATGTCTCATATCCGACCTCACAACTCGCGATACTTATGCTGTCACAGTCAATATGACTGTTGATAACATAAACAATAAATACGTCGATTGTTCGGCATATTTGTCGCGTAATTAACCATCACCTTCTGATGATTTCAAAAGGGTTGTATTATACTGTGACAGAAATGGGTTTGCCCTCATAATCGGCAGTGATGCAAATGCCCACTACATAATTTGGGGCAGCTCAGATATAAATTTGAGAGGCACCAAATTGATGGAATACTTAAGCAGTACAAATCTGCACATACTAAATGTGGGGAATCGCCTAACATTTGCACGAGAAGAGAGGTTAGATGTAACTCTCTGCTCTGACTGGCTCGTACCGGACGAGCTCGAACCGTCGTTCTGACCATATCTACATCGTCTTTGGTCATTTAAACGTTCCGCTAGATATCGTCACATATCGTAATCTCAAATCTACGAACTGGGACCTCTACGATGAGAGCATGGCGACTAGGTTTCAGGGGTATCTTCCAACGATTGAATATCCAAGTGACTTGGATGAGGTCGTGGATAAAACAAGCTCACTCGCAGTAGCAGTATACCAAGAGGCTTGCTCGCTTCGAGTTATGCATGCTTCTAGAGGAACACCCTGATGGAATACCGAGCTTGTTCGACTCAAAAAATTAGGTAGAAGAGCTTGGAATCACAGACGCAGGGACGGGTCGGAAGCCTTTAAGTTGGCTCGCAAAGCATACAGAAATGTCCTTCAATCCTCTGAGCGAAGAGGTTGGAAAAGCTTCTGCCCAAATGTCTCAAATCCCAACGAGACTAGCAGATTAAATAAGTTACTTTTGAAATTGAAAGACTTTCATGTCAGTTCGATTACAACTGCTAATGGTGAATACTCGTCTGGCGAAATTAAGTACTCATCTGTCTTTATGACACACACTTTCCAGGCTCTACGGAGCCATCGCTGGCGACTGCCGCTGAGTTCTTTTCAGGTAATTCTGATTCTTGGGCATTTGCTCGTAGAGTTGTGGCAACCGAACCAATCAAATGGGCGATTGAAAGTTTTGATCCGTATAAGTCTCCGGAAAAAGATAGAATCTTTCCAGTTTTACTACAAAGAGGATATGAACACTTCAAGCATATTTTGAAATTGGTTTTTACTTGTAGTCTTGCAGGATACATTCCATTAGCGTGACGTGAAATAACTGTAATATTCATTCTCAAAGGTGACCGCGTCACTTATGATGAGAGCTTTAAATCGATCAGTCTGACCTTCCTTCTCAAAACAATTTAATCAACCACTACATTAGGGATGTTAGCTTGGGCGAACACCCGCTGCATGAAATGAAACATGCATATCACCGGAGGAAGTCTACTACCACCCTGTTACACAATATTGTTACAACATTGAAAAAGCTTTTTCACAATAGCAAGTTTAGGAGTTTTTCTATCGAAGGTGTTTTTGACGTGTCCTTCGAATCCATCTTGGAAGCAAGACGAGATCTTTTACTATCTTCATATATCACGAACTGGATACACGCAATGCTTAGCAACCGACATCTGTGCTCATCGTTAAGACAAGTAGAGATAAGGAAATTGAGTGTCTGCGGATATTCCCAAGGTGGTGTGTTGTCACCGCTTCTATGGAAACTTGTTGAGGAAGCTTCATGCGCTTGGCTTTCCGACGTATGGTTTCCCCATTACCGGTATTTGCATTAACACGCTTTTTGATTTGATGCAACAAGCAGTATGTGTTGTTGAGCAATGGTGTCTTCATGTTGAACTATCAGTTAATCCAAATAAACCATCTATGGTGCTTTTCATGCAACGAAAGTTTACAACCGGAGCTCGTTCATTGTAGTTTTTTGACGCTGAAATTATTATCGCAGATCAAGTTAAGTACGTTGGGGTAATTCTTGGCTCATAACATAATTGGACAGCGCACATCGGTTTCAGGATCAAGAAAGAAGGCCATCTTCGGCCAATGTATACGGGCTTTCGGCAAATCTTGGGGACTCAAACCCAAGCACATTCAGTGGATCTACACAACAATTGTTAGACATTACTGGCATACGAGTGCCTTGTATGGTAGCAGAAGGGAGAAGTCATGACAATCCAATCAAAGCTAATCCATCTTCAGAGGATGGTCGTGATGGCGATGACTGGTGCGTTCTCGACAACACCTACTGCATGTGTTTCTGAAACAAAAAGAACTTTCTTGTGCATACCGTCTTGAGGCTACTGGGCTCTGGAACAGTAACCCAATAGATCGTACAACTTGGGATGAGTATACACTTGCTCCCAGTGACCTTACACTCACATGTAGTTTTAGAACTTTCAATGTGAGAATTTTTCGCAAGGAATGGCTATCTGGTTGGATGGAGCGACGATTTGAAGATTATGTAGTTTGTTATACTGGCAGTTCTTTGTTGGAGGGCAGAGGCGGTGCTGGTGTCTATTGTCGTGAAATAATATTAAACCAGTCTCAATCGCTTGGTAGAATTTCGGGTACGATTTTTGCTCTGACAGGCTGCCACTTAGTTCGATAGATTCGAGATCGAAATTAGTAATCGTATGTCGAACTCAAGTCGAAGAACGTAGCATTTCAAATGCTGTCTACCTTCTATGGGTACCCGGTCATTTCGGTATTTCTGGAAATAAATGGGCGGACGAAACGACTAGAGTGGGCGCTGCGACAAACTTCGTTGGGTCCAGAACCAGTTCTACCACTTTGGATAGGTATAGCTTGTTAAGTTGCGTTCAAACAAAGACTTTTCTGCAGAATGTAAGTCCAAAAATGTCAAAGAATTTGCTGCATTTTTCCAAGCAGAATTACAGTATTCTAGTCAGGGCACTAACTGGTAGGGTTGCCACCTCCGGCGAGGTTTTCACCCGGAGATTTTTACTGACCTGGGGTAGGCTTTTATAGAAGTACGATTATACGTTGAAAACAGACCTACCTGCCAAGTTTAAATGAGAAAAGTATAAACTCTTACATTTTTCTTGTAATTCGTCGAGGTATCAATTACCAAAATTGACTCACATCCACCGTTTAATGCTTTGTTTTGGCAAAGTATAATGCACACCACTGTTCTGAGCTTTTCTCATTAACCTTCCGGAAGTCGCGCTAGTGCACTGAGTGCACGCTGCTCTGAAAATCTAGCGAAATCGTCGTAGCGCTCCTGCGGCTGCTCATTCAGTGGGCCATTTGCGCGGCTTCCGAAAGATTCAGTTGTAAATTTTTCGCGTTTGTGAACAGTTTTGTTGATTTAGATAGGTGTGATTAGATTTCATTACCCCGTTTAGCAACAAAAAATCCAAACGCACCGACCACTCTCACTGTGGAGGATAAGCCGAACAAGAATTGTCCTCTGCCACAGCTAACAGTAGAAAAAGAGTGAAGCAGGCAGGAAAGCGGCAATGTCTGGGAGCAGACTGCGGTGTCTCCCGGAGTGTTTTTTCTGTCGCGGAAAATTCGGCTATTTGTCATCACAGTCATTAGGAAGGTTCCAACAAAAAACAGTTAACGTCCCTGGTTAACAGTTAAGGACTACTGCAGGAGCTGGCAACATAAAAACCGGAAAAACTCGTTTGAAGCAAATAAATTCAGTTAAAATTATTTCTCGTCTCATTAGACCCGGAGAAATTGTAAAACACGGAGGTCCGGAGAACGTTTCCAAAAACTGGAGTCACCGTACCAAACCCACAAACTCAATTATCACATGGCTACTATTCAGTGTGCTGAGTATTTTTTGTGTGATCTTTGTGAATCCGATTACGGAACTTCATATGATTTGATATGTAACCACCTAGCAGTAATGAAATTGCGTATCCGGATTTTTAGTTCTCCACATATAGATGAACCTATATACAGAGAGTTGAAATTCAAGGATATGCTATTGTTCCTAACCCAGTGTGGTAAAGAGTATGGTTTGAGCTAAATTTGAATGACAGTGTCTCTTCGGAGGTGTTGTCATTCTGTTATCTCAATATCCCCTCGGGGGTGTTGATATATCCGCTCACTGTTGAAATAAAAATTCTAAATCCCTCCGAGGTTTGGAAGTTTTATTTCTGCTATTGTAGCACCTGTAGCACGTTCAGCATCCTTCCGAGAGTGCAGAATGCTCTGCTTTAATGGTTCTGTGTCATTATTTTCCTTATCTTATCACTTCCCCAATCCTTCCCATTAGGAAAATGATGAAAAAGCAGATCATGACAAGGCACAAATCTCCGATCAACAAGGGGAACGTGCCATTTGAGCCAACTGATTCCTGATTCCCGACTCACTGCTGATACAGCTAGTCATATAGGAACAAAAAAGTCTGATTAGCAGCTTTGCACTGTCGTTGGCTCAACCAATTCGAACAGGCAGTATACGGTCTGAAAAAAGCAGGCCATGCTACTGAGAGCGCCCATAATGACGTGATCAACTATGAGACATTCACGCGTTTACTGAAAAACTACTACGCCTTAGAGGAATCTGTGCTGTTGTGGCAGCGATTCAAGAATCCGCACAGTACAACATGACAAGATGATTTAAATTATGAAGCGGACCAAGAAGCGCATCGAAGAACTAACTAACTCTACTATCAAAACCATGAAACAGTTTACACTCGGTTCCAGTCACCCTGCATATTTTCAATTGCTATTTTCCGTTGAGCCATTGGAAGAAAAACCACTCCATTTTCCGAGCAATGCTAATTATTTTTCTTAGAAGTGTCAATGTCTGTTTTGTGCTGTCTCTTTTTACGCGTTTTCGAGTAAATGATAGCTAAATGTCTGTATATTGCACCACTTTCAAGATTTCCAGCGCACCACTACCAATATATTTTGACTATAGAGACAAATGTTTCGATCTTCGACCGTTAGATGTCAGTGTAATAAGATTCGTTCATATTTTTTTTTATTTCCACAGTTGCCGAAGAAAAGGGTTTTGAAATTGTGAATTAAATTAGTAGCACAAATTGAGGGGGTTTCACATTGCTATTTTTTCTACTGTATATAATTAAGCTTACCAGTTTTGACATTGGAATTTTTCGTTTGTGTTTTGTTCTTTTGAAAAGTTTTTTGCAAGATTAGCAACTGACAGTGTTTTATAAATAACTGAACTAACGAAACAACCGAAAAACAAAATTGCATGATTGTTTTTTCTTTATAATTTGTAAACCAGCTGCAATCGAATATTTACCTCGAACCCTTCTGCACTATCTTTGAAACGAAAAACTATATACACTACCCACACATTGTCTTTTACCTATTATTCTACTTCCAAACAATGCAAACTGCTCGTCCTCAGAAATCACCGTTGACACAGCACAAAACAGTACAGAAAACACAAGATAAACAAACACTTTCTTAATCATTCATTTATTTCTCATAAGTAGATCACATAAACACACATCACATCAACCGCCATTATTTCCATGCGCTGTTTACAAAAAAAAAACATTTGTATAGTTCTTACTTATACCTTCTTGCGCCATCTTTCTATTCTCGCACACATTTACTACTTTTTTGTGGTATGTTTCAACCTCCTTACCTATCTATCTATCTCACCTTATTCCGTTCGTATCTCGCTTTACCACAAATCACTAAACAACGAACCTCAGCCTCGGTTCGAGCTATCCGCCTCTCCCCGGTTGCTAGTGTGGCCGCGGCGCTGGCTCGAACCGGTGCTCAGTCGTGAATGTTAATTAAAGAATTCTTCGGCTAATTTCAAGACACCGGCCAGCGGCTACCCGGGCGTGATGGATGATCTGATCTTCAGCGGAGCTGGATCCGGATGCCGCGGAGATGACGAAGACGAGTGCACTCCACCGTTCGAGAATGGCAGCGGGGATGATTTGATTACGCCGGTTTATGTACCGCCAACGAAGCAAACGACACCGACAGGTGGAGCTAGCGGTGGTCGAAGAAAGGACGAAGGGAAACTTTGCGACGACGAAGACTGTATGCACGGATCGGGATCGGGTGAAGTGACCGAGGTGTTTACAACTTCGACGGCGAAGAGTTCAGGTGAGTGTGTTGCATTGGTCCCCCTATCAAGTCAGTAACAAAAACACATACTTTCAGATTCGAGCCCGGATGTCACTTACACAACGGTCGATTTTGATAAGAAAACGGACGGAACAACTACACTTACTACTCAAGGTAAACCGGAAACGTATGCTCCCAGTGAGACTACGCATGAAATGGATTCTACCAGCAGTGGAACGACAGGTTATGGTAGTAGTAGTAGCAGCAGCAGCAGTAGCAGTAGTAGCGGAAGTCCCAGCAGCACTGGAACTAGTTACGGAACAACCGTTTCCATAGGTACGACAGGCACAAGCAGCGGTACAACCAGTGGAACAAGTAGCCGAACTACCTACACGACAGGCACAACATCAGGTTCTAGTACGTTTGGCTCAACGACGCAACATCATACACCTTCGGAAACTACAGTCAGCTATCGTGATCGGGACAGAGATCATATTCGTGAAACCACATACCCACACACACCGTCATCGACAACCGAGGATGAAGAACCCATCGACGTACGAAGACCGGATGACGAAGATGATTCAGAACAAGAACACAAAGCGAACTCCGGTCGGCGACCACCACCAGTTAAAGTGATGGAGGCACCAAATCCAGAACCTGAACCACCGTTCAACTCCCATCAACCGGCCTACACTCCGACACGACTTCCTAAACATAAAGGAGGACGCATCAATTCGGAAGCTGAGGAACGAACGGCTATGATCATCGGCATCGTGGCAGGTGCTTTGATTGCAGTGATCTTAGTGATTTTGCTAGTATTGTGGATCAAGTCGAATGGCGACAGGTCATACAAAACCGAACATGATAAGAGTGGTCTGTACGGGCAGGGTCCAAGTGCGGCTCTGCTGGGTGGATCGCACACCAACACGCATAATTCACAATACAACACGCATCAACAGCACCAGCAGTCACATCTTCAGCAGCCTCCACATTACAACGGAAGTGGTAGCAGTGGTGGAATGGGTGTTGATCATCACACAAACGGAGGTGGCACTATGCCTCTTAACGGTTCGTTACGTCACCATCATAACGGTGGTAATGGGATGGGTGGCGGTATGGGAATGGGAAGTGGAGGTAGTGGTGCCAGCATGGGTTACAATGGAAGCGATCGAGGTAGCATGCAGTCAGGTGGAATGGGCCAACCACAGAAGACGAAAAATCGGAATTCTAAAGACATCAAAGAGTGGTACGTCTAGATCACCCCAACAAGAAGAAAAAAAAACAATACACACTAAATAGGAGTCTACTCAACTACACACGACACGATCGCACGCATCAGAGACGATTATATTTATACTGCTGTCTCCGTCGTCAGAGAACACAACGGGACAACACACGCGCCAGGCATGTTTAAAACTATCATTGATTAATTAATTGTATTGATCAATAATGAACATTGTGATGAAAAGAACAAAAAAAAACTAAAATAAGATACATACCTATCGCCGATTATGGTCGTTCGTTAGCGCAAAGCTGAGTTGTAAATAGCGAAGAACCCCAAAGAAAAGTAAGAACACAAACATACACACACACAAATGAGTCACACAATGCTCGCATTATTTGAAATAAGAGTGAAGTTACGAAAAAGATGCGCGTGGTTAGAATGAGCGTGTGTGTAGATTACAAACTGACACCAAGTGACAGTGGAACTATGTACAGTGGGAAAGGTGGAACAAAGTATTTGAGCAAATCGAAAGATTTTGATTGTTATCCAATTTTTTTAAGTTTTAAACCGTTATACCGTGTATTTAGCAAATGAAACTCACTGTGTAAGATGATTAGTAGATGTTACTAAATTGAAGCGAAAAGTACTGTCAGTTATTTGCCTCTAAAAAAATGTTGAATTATTGGTTTTCGTTGGATTGGTTAACATTGGAAAAGCTGTAGGTTACAAATTTACTGTTTTAAAAATTCGTATTAATAGACCCATTTGTGGGAAGTTTCGTAATTTACCCCGCCTCTTGAAGCGGGTTCGGGTGAATGGGTGATGTTGAAATTGTTATCATTGGTTTAATCTTGCACTATCATCTATCAGAATCCTATTCTCAGAGCCACGTCACCAAGTGACTAGAAGGATTTTTTGTTTTGGTCACCATGTAACGTAACTGTGAGAATTGGGCCCGGTTTGCCTTTTTTGTATTTATTTGGTATATCTTCACAAACAGCCCCCTTGGCCCCATTGGTGCTTGCTTAAATTAGCTTTTATCAAATTCATCGTCAAGTGGATGTCAAATACCGTCGCCACACTGTAAAAAATGCACCGAAGTTCGGTAACAGCTTTCTGAAAACCATAGTTGGTTCTCCTGAAAGGCTTTGCCACTACTCGGGTTCTTGTTTACCCGGTGGATCCTTCTTGTCAGTGCGGCCTAGTTGCTTCCATCATAATTTCGGATTTTCGTATATAAACAAAAGGGTAAACAAACAAAATAAATTTATAAATTTACCGACTTTTATTCTCCCCTGCTATACTGTGCACCGCTGCTTCTGTTAACAGATCCGGCAGCGGGGAGGTGAGCAAGATTCTTTTGTTGGAACTTCCCTGGCTACAGGGCGACCAGTCGCCGGGTCCACTCATTCCCCGTGCATGGCCCAGTTAGGTACCGCAGTAAACTACCTCAGGTGGATCCGTTGTCCTACCTACTTCGCCCCCCCCCCTTTACGATTATCTATAAAGAAGAGCTATGCTCGTTCGGCTGATCCTCCACGGTGAGGGTGCGTGGTGTCTGGATCCTTTGTAATTAGCCGGGGAAGCGAGTGGCACCTTTACAATTAGCTTCCCGTTCCCGGCGACCCAACACCACAAACTTACGCAACCGATCCACGGGACGGTACTTTCAACGTGAATCGACATTCGTCCTTCCACATGTTTAACAAAAATTACTACACCTATCTGGACTAACAAAATCGTTCATGAACAAAAATATAAACAAAATTTTACGTAAAAAGTGAACGATCATATGGAACAGTGGTGAGCATTATGTTGCAAAATAATACACTCTACGGAGAGAGTGCGCAAAGATAGGTATATCTCCACCCAGTGCTAAATTGTTACCCTGACGGGTTACAAGGTAATCGCAGGAGAGAGCTATTGCGTGAGTGAAGATCTCGAGCTCGAATGCGGGAGTGAAGATCTAGGCATCCGAAGATTGTTATTGCTCTGGCTGATAGTAGGTCAGAGACAGATAAGGATCGATAGCAGTTCCTCGCTGTCTAGAGTGTCGAGCTGTATTAGCTGACAACTGAAATCTGTTTAGGAGTGCAAAGCGCATGAACCGGCGCACAGTGTCGCCTAGCCGGACAAAACCTCAAAATTCCATCTTAAATTTTTCGTGATTTAACATTGTTCTCTGTTTCTTAATAGGTTGAATAGAGCCTTCTCAAAATATTAAGTCCCGAAGACGAGAGTTTAATTTTTTACAGAACTTCAAAGGTGAAATAGATGATGAATTCTGAGGAAAACTCTTTTCAAACCTAAGTTATTCAAATGAATATATCTTTTTAGCTAAGATTCCGATTGGGGTCAAACTGATTTCATTTGAAAGGTTATTCGCTGGACTTATAGCTGCCATTCGATTTAGTCGATACAAGCCTTTCTTCTCGCTCAGACATGAAAAACAAATAATAAATCGAGCAATAGTTTAAAATTATAATATTCAAAGTGGCTGTACTTTTTTTAAACGGTTCGGAAAGATCGCTTGTTGTTCATTATACTTGAAAATTAGTGTACTTTCCGAAAATGAATATCTTGTTTTGCCCCTTTCTGCCCCGAGGTATGACAAAAAGGTGATTTTTCATGATACGTCTGAAGGAGACGCATGGTAGCCTTTGACTACCCAGGGTTCGCAATATAATTTATAGATGTGTCTTATCATTATCAACAATTGAAAAAATGTGTATTCTGCTAAAAAATTCACCGCACCTAATTTTTTTATATTCGTAAATGTTGAATTTTCGAACCACCCTAAGTGCCAAAATTTTGAGGATTTAAAAAATAAAAAAATAAACATCAAACATGAATTCAACGTCACAAAATTACCCTAATGTGAAGTTTTCATCAAATTCGGGCCACTTTCGAGGTTTTGTCCGACTTTTGTATGGAAGGTGATCACTGTGCGGCGTTGGACAGTTTCGATTCTGTTAACGTAATTCTGGTAGTACGGTAGAGCGATTTTAGACGGTATACATCACTAAAGTGTTTCGTTATTCGAAAGATGAAACCAAGCTGTCGCGATGCCTTATCCACAATGTATGATGTGTGTGGTTTGAATGTTAGCGCCGAATCCATGATGACTCCGAAATCCTAAACGTGTGTCTTGGAATGCTCGAGTCGAACAAACGGTAGTTAAATTGGATAGAAGGGCGTTTCTGCGCGAACGTACAGATTGAGCATTTACTCGGACTTAAAGCCATTCTGCTTTACATTACACCACGTACTAATTTAGTGAACTGGAGAGCTTCATGTCGTCGGAGAAAGAAAGGCGGGTCCTTATAATTTGATATTAACGACATTAAAGTAAAGGATGAATATTACTGGGCCGAGGTGGCTTCCCTGCGGGATGCCGAATGTAGCACAGGATGGTGCAGAATATTTAATGCTGACTCCACCGCAGCAGGAACGAAACCAGTACAGAAGTTGTCCATGAATACCGAGTTTGTCTATCCTTGCTATTGCGATATCACAGTAGATTCTGTCGGAGGTCATAGACAGATCCACGTAAATAGCATCGTCTTTCAATCTGTCGGCGAATCCATCGAGTACATATATTGTGAACGAGAGCAGTTTGGTCGTAGTCGATCGTTTAGGCATAAAACCGTGCTGGTTGTCTGCAATGTAGTGTTTGTAGTGAAAGAAAATAGTCCAAAACAACCAGCTGGAATAGTTTTGATACGGCACTCAAACACGAGATTCCCGGATAATTATCAATATTTGATTTGTTTTCCTTTTTATGAAATGGAAACATGTGAGCTGCTTTCCAGCAGGAAGGGAACTTTCCAGTGGCGAGCGATAGCTCGAAGACTCGCCGAAGTGGTTCAAGAAGCCTGCTGATGCACTGTTTGACAAAAATCCAGAAAACGCCATCTGGGCCCGAGGAATCTGCTGGATGCTTTTAGCTTGGCAAAGGAATGGCAGCATTATCGACACAAATTCGGTTGATGCTTCGTCCTAGAAAAGTAGTGGAATTGGCGGCGGCAGCGACTTGTTGTGGTGGAAGATGCTCGCCGGAAAAAAAAAATGCTTGAAAATTTATAGGAGAACAGTTGGCAAATCTCCTTAGTGTCGGTGCCTAACACTTCATCAAATGATATACAAGATGGTAAACCGGATATTTTTCGCTGCTCGTCACATGCTATCGCAACGTTTTGAGCTTAGATTTGAGCTTACGCTCGATGTTTCGCTGGTATCTGAAAAAGGTGCGTTAGCTTTGTTGTTTATATTCGTGGTTGGATTAAAAGTAGTGTTTTCGTAATGTGTCTTATGCTTCGAGATTTTTTTTAAATGCAGTTCGTTTGGCAGTTTTAAATTATCTAACGACTATGTCGTATGCTAACGATGCTGTCGTAATCAGCGTGTTTAAAATCGTAGATGGTAGAGCTTGTGACGTCTTCAAAGTTCTCTGCTTGGCTACGAACGAGTAGAAGACACCATACTAGCCTTATTCTGCATTACGACGGACCGCTTTTTCAAAGGAATACGATTCACATTTTCTATAACGATAGCAAAATCAAACGGAAGTCAGATTGAGAGCAGCTAAGCAGACGTCCGATGTACGCCCATTCTCGTTGATGGCATTACTGATATGCCGAAGAGTTGCGCTGCTGTAGCTGTCCAGAATACAACTGGCATTGTTGATAAGCGCAGATTTTTCGATATCCCGTCGTAGGAATCCATTACTTCCCTGGCACCAACTCAAGCCAGATAAGTTGAAGTCGGCCAGCATAACAATATCATCAGTCGGGGTGGCGAAACGGAGGAAAAACTAGTTGGAATCGCGAATTTTATCAGGTGGACAATACACGACACACAGGAACAGATTACCATTGGCAAATTTCACTGATAGCCACTAGAGTGACAGGAAAAAATGACCCCTATTGGCCCATCCCTGATTCGATTTCTAGTCCCACCAGGAGTACTTGCACCAAATTTAAAGCAAATCGGACAAGTCTAGCTACCGGACCAACGTGCCTGAAGTTTGTATGGGATTTTTCGACAATTTACATGGAGAAAACCCACTAACTCGCATTTTTGCCGCTAGGTGGCACTGTATGTATCGCATTATCACTGTAAGTGAAAATAAGTAAGATAATTTAATTGTCTACAACTTTGCCGAAGACTGCTAGTGAATTCGGCTTTGTTAAAAGAAGTTATTAAGCTTTTAGTGAAGTGATGTCTGAGTCAGTTTTGCATGGGGCCTAGCAGTGCATGGTTGTGTATCAGTACTCGATTTGCGCGAACTAAACATTTTTGTGAAATAACCGTAAGATTTAGCTCTATGATATATTCAGAAGAATTGTAGTAAATAATACGAGCTATGTTTTGGATACAACGTTTTAGTTCCACATTTCACCACGTAGAGGGCGCCAACACTAACTTTTCAACGGAAAGAGATAGAAATTAGGTGTCTTCCACAAAGTTGTAGAACAGATATTTTCCAATAATTCTTTCGAACATCTTGAAAGTCTATCTCTCTTCTATGAAAAGTTAGTGTTGGCGCCCTCTATGCGGTCATAGTTGGAACTAAAATTTTTCAACCAAAACATAACTCGTATTATGTCTTATAATTCTTCTGAACATACTATTGGGCTAAACCTATCGATTATTTCACAAAAATGCATAGTTTGTGGGAATCGATTACAGATACACAACCATGCACTGCTAGGCCTCATGCAAAACTGACTCAGACATCACTTCGTTAAAAGTTTAATAACTTCTTTTAACAAAGCCGGATTCACTAGCAGACTTTGGCAAAGTTGTAGGCAATTAAATTATCTTTCTTATTTTCACTTACAGTGATAATGCGATACATACAGTGCCACCTAGCGGCAAAAATGCGAGTTAGTGGGTTTTCTCCATGTAAATTATCGAAAAATCCCATACAAACTTCAGGCACGTTGGTCCGATAGCTAGACTTGTCCGATTTGCTTCAAATTTGGTGCAAGTTCTCCTGGTGGGACTAGGAATCGAATCAGGGGTGGGCCGATTGCGTTTTAAAAAATTCATTATTTTCCTGGGCAGTCTAATAGCCACACTTGCTCGGTGCTCGCTCACTGATCATTGGGCTTTTATACCATGGCGAACGGCGATAAGCACACCACCACCTGATGACTTACGGCTGTTGAGGGCGTTGCGGTCACAGCGATAGACATCAAACGTTGAACCACCTTTCGGACACTTTTTTCGGAAGGTTTCATGAAGTTTCTGATCGTGTTGTTGAAGCAACCCTCCCATGGCTTTCAATCTGTTAGCCAATTGCGTTGCCATGCCGACGGGGCCAGTCACTCTACTGTCATCGTTCAGTTGCAAGGGAGTCATTCTACATAACATGTGGATTTTTCACCAATAACTACCGCTGGAGAAAATTGCCGGATCTGTCTCAAATTTCGGTTTACTTCGGTCACATGGACGAGCTGCGTACTTTACAAAGATAGGCAAACAGATTCTTAATTTGGAAAAGGTAATTTGAATCGTCTTTTCTCAACAACGATATGCTATAAATTAAAAAAAAATGTAATGATTTCTGCACTGATGGTTACTATGCCTACTATGAGGCACTCAAACGATGGTTGTCAAGATGATGGTACTAGCACATCAGTAATATTTAAAAATCTACTTTAAAAAACTTTTCCTTTTAAATCTGTGTCAAATCGTTCGAAAAAGTTTGATTTCAACGTCACCCAAAAACCGCTCTACGTAAAATCCCTCCACTTTTCGGTTGAAAATTGCTTGTTATGAAAAATCGGAATGGGACAAAACCGGTGGACCCTATAAAGAATTGTTACGCTCTGTATAAAAGAATGGCATCTGTCAAGGCTAGGAGAGAAACTCACAAAAAAAACATCTAAAATGCAAATTGTTCTTCTGCACAAATTTAAAGCTATTAATTAAGTAAAACCAAGTGACGGAAACCGAAAAAAAAACTACCGCAATTTTTACTATTGTTAAGATTCCGGATACTCAAAACCTCTCTTCACAGTAAAATAAATAAACTCGTAAATGTTCTCTTTTTCCCTTATAGATTGGTTTTCCTGCTTTCGTTACATGGTTTGTCCGTTTGAAAACCAACATGTTTTAAATGTCCTAAAACTAATTATCAAAAACCAACCGACGACCGCTCGCGATAAGATAGTCCTTTGAATCTATGTAAACAATCACTATCACCTAAGTAAGACGTGAAATTTAAATTCTAACATTTTTTGCTATAACAAAAAGTCAAGAATATATGTCAACTCTAAACCGCCGGATTTTTTTTTGAAAAAAAAAATTAACTCAAACTGTACTTATTAAGCAGAATATTTGAAACAAACTTTATAATCCCAAATAGCCCCTCCCAGTTTTCGCGAGGGGATCTTCTGTCAATCGAAAGCGACCCTACCGAGAGTAAAAGAAAAATAAAACAAAGCCCAAAATCGAAACTTTGAAAGCACACTTTTTGCCCTGCAGCAACCTTAAGCGCACCATCCCGAAGTCAGTCAAAGGATACACACACGCACCGTTTGTAATGTTTATTTGTAATAAGAAAATCAAGGAATTACACAATCAGAAATTTCATTTCCCTGCCACTAACCAAAAATAATAAAAAGAGAACTTTCTCTGCCGTTAACATTTATATTCACAAAAAGAAGCAAGTTCACATAACCTAGCAGAATGAAAGTTTCGAAACTGCTTGAAAAACAAGTTGTATACAAAAAGAAAATTCAAACTTATACACACGGTGGAAAAAGAACTTTACGACCGCAAACAATTAAATAAACATTTTCTCTTTCTCTTCTTACGGAACCCATACAAAAGTAAAAAAAATGATCGATTAAAAATGATAAAATTTGAAGGCAACCTATTTCACTCAATTCTTATACTCGAGAAAGAAAAACAAATGAAACAATGAACCAGAACAGAGCAGAACCAAAGCCAGCATTTTGTTTCTCAAAACCTTAGATTGAAAACAAAAAAACAACCAAACCAGAATCCGGCTGTCCACAGCTCACAACGTTTTTTTCTCCATTCTCGGTGACAACAGCGCGAAACATAGACAATTCTACAAGCGACTTAGGAATACTACGAACTTTAATAAAACAATGGAACAACATATCAGTTTTTATACCACGCCTAAGAAGGAGAAGTAAAGCATGATGAAAGGCAGGAGAAACCCCGACGAACGGAGAGAGTTTGAGCAGCTTTAGAAGAGAAATTAATCCTGTCGAACAAACACAATCAAAAGGCTAACATTTTTCATCACATCATCTGTCAAATTTGACACTCGTTTGACAGGTTTGTTGACACGTGTTTTTTGTTCGTGGCAATCCCCCTGACTCCGCATCCATCCACACCCGGGCATTTGTAGGAAACAGACTCATCTTTAGATAGGTAGTTTGAATATTTCTCATCCTTGAAGAAACGCCCCACAAACTAACATGAAAGATCAAAATATCTAAGAAATACATCGAATCATTTGTCACATCCCTCCTAATTTATCGGCATAAAACTAACACGTGATTGTACTGTGTTTGAAAAAGAAGAAAAAAAACAACCGGGGGTGAGAATCCGATACATCTAAAACAAAGCTACATTAGATAAGTTCTAAATATGCGAATGGAAGGATTTGACTGAGACTTTAGAAATACAGAAAGGCTAGAATGTAGCAAACTATAGATAAGGCTTACAGTAGCGAACAAAATATACCAGAGCAAGATTAGACAATGAGTTCTTGTAGGAGCTTTTCTCTCGGCAGCCTCCAAAAGTTGTTTGTACGTTCAATATGCATTAAAAACAAATTCTAATGAAGACAGAATCGGGTAGTTAGCATATCCTCCTTTAATCCTGCGGAGGTCGTGCAGTGCACTGAGTGCCCAACGTTGTGATATTCAGACGAAATAGCTTCAGGTGGACGCCTAAATGTAGACTCAGGCACTACTGTCCGAGGGCTAACATTCAGCACGGCTTGCAAGTGACAAATCATACGACTTTTTGGTTATGGAATATTCTCCTGTTTATTGGGTTATTATGTTTTAGTCGATTCTTAACCTCCCACCCTAAATGCTCAATCGGATTTAAGTAAGGTATTTTTAAATGTTTCGGGACGTTGTTATTGTACCGTGAGAGCTTCAATGGTGGAATTTTTCGATGAGCCCAAATCAATGACTTCCATTAGATTTGTCTCTGTACATTTTGCGCTAGAATTCGCGGGGGGAAACAAGCAGTAGTTTGTGATTACTCTCAGTAATTTTCCGATATTCTTTAAGTTCGTCCGGAACTGACTTTTCCTTGAAAATGATTGATATCGTCCAATACGACTCCTTAACTGGATGAAGGTGAACGATTCGTACGATCAACATCCTTTTCTTGTTGTGTTAACACAGAAAAGCTCCTACCTAACGGAAAGACAGAAGAACTAACAACTTTAGAGAAAGGACAGCCATCATGTTATATAATTTACTAAGCTGTAGAATTTGTAAAAAATAGCAAAAAAAAACAAAAGAAAACAATAATTATTGATAACTACTAAACTGAATAAGAGACGACAAGTCGAATAGCAGACATGTAGTGAAAAGGACGATGACAAAACAACCAGCCATTTTGATGAAAGAAAAAAAAAAACAAACAACATAATCGCTAAGCTAAACATCTCATCACATACACACACCGGCAAAATTCCGCGATCTGAGCCCATCCTGCTGAACATGAGAAATAAACAATTGAAGCATTCAAGGCTGGAATCTTAAAGAAAAAAAACTCTTCTACATAATAGCATATTTATGGCAAACAGCATAAGTAATACACTATTAGCGAAATCAAGCAGAAAATGACAAAACCACAAGGACTTTTTTCTTGTTAGCTGTATAGGTTGATGTTATCTAAAAAAGTGACTACACAAAACAAAAGATGAAAAATAAACAAATACAAGCGGAATATTGTTTCGGTTCCTGTGTTTTGATATTGATTTATTTTTCCGTTGCTGTACAATAGAGGTTAAGCGAGAATTAAATTTGAAAAACAAAAAGCAAACAAAAAAATGAAAAAAACGGTCATATAATGTTTAAGATAATAAGGTAAAAAAATGTATATTTGAAGAAACAGAAAACTGCAGTTTTGTTGCTGAAATAAAGATTAAAATTATAAACGCGTGTTTGATATTGAAAATGGCGTTTGAGTAATGCGCTAATCGAAATCGATTGACATTCAATGGATTTTGTTTGGAATAAGCAAACAATTTCTGGAGGCTTTAAAATATCCGAAAATGTCCATTAAAGGTACTTTTAAGCTGTACGCACACGAGGCGACTGGAAAAACGCCACAAAAAATCTTCACTATGTATTTTGTTTTGCCCTACCTATTCCAACGCGGTAACTGCAAAAGCGTTGGATAATTATCTTATCAAATAAATTTTCGCATTACAATCGCAAATAGCAAATACTAGTACACTAAAAGCTTACTGGCAACCTTAGAGCGGTCTTTAGTAAGCAGTTGATGTGGCGTGTACGTTTCGGTGAATGTCTCAATGTTTCAAGCTTTTAAGGTTCGAGTTTTGAGCATGTGTTAGAATTGAATGCTTGGTAGTATGCGTAGGACAAATTGTGTTCAGCTTTGCTACCGGATTATCCGTTTAAACCTTTTCAAAAATATAAAAGAATCAATAATTAACAATAGCTGGTGGAAAAACCATCGGCTTAGCTGAATGGTGCTTTTGAAAAAGTAGAAGAAAATTTAGCTCGAGATTTAATGTATCCAGGAAAGTTTTCGAAAATGCTATTTCAAACAACTTTGTTGAAGACATAAATACTTCATATGTTCAGTGTAGCGAAGCATAGTAGACTATATGTAAAAGAAAACCTTTTAAAGAAGTTATTCCGATATTGCTGTCTGCGGTTTACAAACAAAAAAAAATCACATTGCTTTCAAGGTATGTGTCTCTGAAGCTTACAAAAGAAATTATATTGAAGAGAACTGGCTTTAAATTTGTTTCCTAATTATTGTTTTATATCTCGAAATGCTGCATTCATGTAGCCTTCATATTTTTTAGCAAAATTGTTTTAAATGATATTATCAACAATTTTGCTGAAGGCACCAAGTCATTGACCATTTTTAAAGAGAAAATTTTCCACAATAGGGATCTTTAATTTGGAAAAATTGTACCAGTTTTTCATATGTATTGATAGCGGTTGTCCTTACAAGTGCACTCATATCATTCTTAAACCTTAATTATTCTGATTTTTAAATTAAAAAAAAAAACCAAATTAAATTCAACCAACAAACTGACAGTTGTCCCACTAAATGACGTATCTGCAAATATCTCGTTCGCCTCATTGTTAACCGGGACAGCACCCCACACAGCATGATCTGGTACTTTGTCAATCCGCTAGCAGCCTGCCATCCCAAGTTTCATCTGCAAACTATGGTAGATCTGATAAGGCAACCTATAGAGTCGTGCAAGTCGCATGAGTTTGGATGTGTTATTGTCCTAAAAAGGAAACAAACTAAAAAATGTTTTTGCCTTTCTCATATAAAGAAAGGCTATGCAATCACTGTAAAAATCGTCTTTTTAACCGAGGCCCGGAGGGCCGAGTATCATACACCATTCGATTCAGTTCGTCGAGATCGGCAAATGTCTGTGTGTGTGTGTATGTATGTGTGTGTGTATGTGTGTGTGTATGTGTGTGTGTGTCATTTAAACTCACACAATTTTCTCAGAGATGGCTGAACCGATTTTCGCAAACTTAGTTTCATCTGAAAGGTATAACGCTCCCATAAGCTGCTATTGAATTTTTAGTTGATCCGACTTCCGGTTCCGGAGTTACGGGTTGAAGAGTGCGGTCACACAGCAAATTCCCATATAAACTGGTACCACCATAATGTTCAAATGATGTAAAACATATTAAAATTGATGTAACATTACTCTAGTTTGCGGGTCTGGATCACTAATGATCAATCAAAGCAGCTTTGACCACATTGGCCACCTATGACGGTTCATGACGCCTTCGGGGAACCCGCCAAGTTCCTAAGCTAATATCACACCCATTCCACAACGAATTCTCTACCGATTTTTACGAACTTAATTTCCAATGAAAGATACAGTATTACCATTGACTGCTGCTGAATTTCATTCGGTTCTGACTCTTGCTTCCGGAGTTACAGGGATGTTAGTAAGGATACACTGGAATTTCCCATATAAATCGGTACAATCGTAATACCTCAGAGGCTAAAAACTATTGAAATGGTCACCAAATTACTTCTAATCGTAGATCTAGATCACTGATTGCCAATCAAACATTCTTTGAATATATTGTCCACTATCGACGATTCCGGAAGTCCGGAATTCCGGGCATATTCCACAATTAAAGTCACATCGGTTCATCGGTGATGACTGAACCGATTTTCTCAAACCAAGTCTCAAATGGAAGGCAAAATATGCAGTTGAGTATTGCGTAGCCGCCCCTTCCCCCCCCCCCCCTCCCCACCTTGCCCTCACACCTCCCTCCTTCATCACTCCCCTCTTCTTGGATCACCCTCACGCCCAGATTTCCTTCATCCACCCCGTATACCGAAATAAGATGAAGGATTTCTGACGCATCCTCCACACCCACTCTACTAAACCCCCATTCCCTACACGTTCAAACGCATTCCACCAACCTTTGCAAATTATAATCACATGAAGATAACATTGAACTCATGCTGATTAAGCTAATTAAATATTATTCTTTTGCCTTTCTCATATAGAAAGGTTATGCAATTGCTCCAAAAACCGACTTTCTAACCGAGGCCCGGAGGGCCGAGTCTCATATAACATTCGACTCAGTTCGCCGAGATCGCAAAATATCTGTGTGTATGTATGTGTGTATGTATGTATGTGTGTATGTGTATGTGTGTATGTATGTGTGTGTATGTGCGGATTTGTTAACAAAATGTCCACATCAGTTACTCGGAGATGGCTGAACCGATTTTTACAAACTAAGATTCAAATGAAAGGTATAATATTCCCATAGGTTGCTATTGAATTTCATTTTCAACCGACATCTTGTTCCGAATTACGAGTTGAAGAGTATGGTTACAAAACAAAATTTGTTGATTTTTCCAAATCGGTTTCTCGGAATTTTCTGAACCGATTTTGACAAACTTAATTTTAAATGAAAGGTCCATCAGCTGCTGTTGAATTTTGTGTGGATCCGAGTTCTGGTTCCTGAATTACAGGGTGATACGTACGATCACGCAGCAAATCCCGATTCTAACGAATTCTGCGATGAATGTAAAAAGGTGATTTTTTTTCCAAAATGTAAACACAACTGTTGAATTTGTAGATCTAGGTCCCCAACAGTCATTCAAAGTCTCTTTGGCCACACTGGCCACCATCGACGGATCCGGAAGCATCCAAAGTCAGAATAACGGTTATATTGGTTTCTCGAAAATGGCTAGATTTGCTCAACTTAGTCTCAAATGAAAGGTGTTGCGTCCCCAGAAACTGATATTAAATTCCATCTCCATCCGACTTCCAGCACCGGAGTTACGGGTTGTGGAGGTCGATCACATAGAAAACTCCGATTCAAACCGATACCGCGATGAATGCAAAAAGGTGCTCTTATATATACTTACCAAGTGTAATAAGAATGAAAGACATTTCCATAAAGTTATATTGTACGAACCAGCTATTAAATCATAGTTTGGAGAAATGAGAAAGGCACAATTGCACCTCTAGGTGGATTAAAACAGGTTTTTTTTCAATAGTTTCGGGCCTAAAACTTGAAAAAGGACTGAGATATTATTAACTCACGGTTCTAATCTGCATCAGAATATGCCGTAACCTGCACACCCCTAAAGATCCCTATTGAGAAAAAATAATCTTTTTTTATTACATACATCGATAAAGCTGATTTTCGTAATCACAACAATGTTTTTTTTCAAACTCAGGAAACGTAAAAATAAAATTTAAATTCAAAATAAAGGTTGTTGACAGTCTTGATTTGACATATCGAATTTCACCACAAATGATGCCCTGTCAGAAAAAATGAATACATGTTTTCCTGGTTTTCCCGCAGCGTTATTTTTATTTGACAAAAACGCCATCCAATGGATATAGTTTTTTTTTTCATTTTGGGTATTGTCTAGATAGGCCAGATTAACGACGCTGAATCTCTCTGGATAAAGACTCGACACGTCAATCGTTTGTTTACCATTTATCTGTCGGTGTCCTCCCAACCGAGCACGACACTTGTCAATGGCCCTCGTTCCAGAAGGATTCGAAGCGATTTTCTTTGGATTGAGGACTTTTGACAGGTCTCGTGCTCAATTGGAATGACACTTACTGATAAATAATAAGAATAAGGTAGAGATGGCGAAGGATTCAGCGTCTTTAGCCACAGGCCACACACAACCGCAGTTTTCCTACGTATGGTTGTCTATGTTTACATAAGATTTTTAAAAACAAAAAAATCGTTTTTACGTATGACGATTTTTTTTAAAAATAATATATTATGTATATAGGACCTAAAATTTATCGAATGGAATGGAAAACTATATATAGCTTAATGACGCAATTACTAATAGCAGAATTTATCACTAGAATTTGTATATCAAAAGATACGCTGTTTTATATTGGAAAACTTGTTCGTAGTTGTTAAACCTTCAAAGTTGATGATTTCGAAATTATGTGATCGTGAAAGTTTTGAGAAAGTTCAAAAAATCAACAATTTTCATCAACGCCACACCCCCCCCCCCCCAACCAAATTTCTAGCTACGCCATTGGATCTTCCAGAAATTATCACTGCCTTTAATTTAAATCGATTGATAAAAGAAAATGTACATGCTTTGAATCAAGTGTTTCGCAAAAAAGAGTAAAAGGTTTTTTACCATTTTTTTCAATTTAAAATTTCGAATAATTTCAAATGAATATCCACCGTGAATACGTTTTAAAAATCCCATTCTATCGATCTAATTTTAGTTATTGCTTCGAGAACAAATGGAGAATTTTGGTGAAAAATGCATTCAATGTTGGTCTCTAGCTCATCAGTTGCTTGCGGTTTGCTGGTGCAGACGAGAAAAAATTCAAGGGATGTCAAATCGCAAGAACGTGGCAACCAATCGACATTATCGTTTTTCGATAGGATTCATCTATCGAACATCGTCTCCAATAAATCGATGGTGACATTAGCTCCATTATCATTTTTGAAGAAAAATGAACCCAACTTGCCATTATTGTACAAACTGCACTACACAGTCACTTCAATGGGGAAAATAAGGTCTCTTGGATCTACACCATACACTAAAAATTACCTTAGTGTAAAAATGTTTTTTGGCAGTTAATTGCGAAAAGTTAGCTTGATTAAAAATTACAAAATTGGACGACGTATGTTTGTGGCATGATCAAATTATAGAAAAAACTACAAATTGTAAGAAAAATGAGGTTGATATGTCCAGTAATTGAAACATCTCTATTGAAAAAAAAAATCATAGAAACATAACAATATATAGATCATAGTTTTGTATTCGAATTTACTTGTATAATACGTATTTTTTCTGTTGCTGTAGTTTTATTTCCTTTTTTTCACATAAGGTAGACAATCCTATTATTCATTTTTTAAGCGAGGATTATTCTAGGAAATGTACCTTTCTAGTAAAAAAATTATATCAAATCAATCAACCTTAGGTTGAGATATGGCCAATTGGTGTGAAAATCGTGTAAAAACGTTTTCAGGTTAAAAAATATATGTGTAACTCGGACGGTTGCGCTGGTGTACTTTGCACACATTTGCTGAAATTACCCCTCAAAGAGTCATAAAGCACATAAATTCAAACAAAAAAAATAAAGGTGTTGATTCGAAGGTTAAAAGATACATGTAAGTGATAATTTATTATGTATATTCACAAGTTTTCAAGAATGTGTGTAATTTATACAAAAATGTGTGTAATTTATACATGCACGCGACCGCGACCTCGACTTTTACAGATATTAGGCGTTGGGTGAGAGAATCACTCAAACGGAAGAATGTTTTTTTGATGTGATTTGTGGATGTACTAAAGTGCAAATTGTCATTTAGTAACTAAAGCAGACTTACCCGAAGATGTATCTTCCTACAGCGAAGCGGTGCCGATCGATCTATTGGAAATTCAGCCGCGCACCAATTTTTTTTTCTCCGAGAGCTCCTGTGGAAATTTTAGAAAATCCCTCCTGTATAATTAGAAAAATGCAAAAACTATTTAAATCGTGAATTATTTGCATTAGTATAATAGCCTTACCTTATTTTTGGAGTTTTTTATAAATGCCACCACGCGAAAGCATATATTTTTTTCTTAACGTTAAATTGTATGTTCCTGTCTCGAACTGATTCGCTGGGTCTAAATAACTTAATTTTCGCCGTAAAATTCACCTAAACAAAATAAACCAATCGATTAACGTAACGATTAAACGAACTGACAGCGGTTGAGGTTGCAACCAAACTCAGTCCAGTAAAAACGACAAAGGGTAGTTTTAACGTTATCGTTGAGTTATTTTTCGGCGACGTGCACATTTGATTTTGACAGCATGTTCAGGTTCAATTTTCAAGATTCTATAGGTGTGGCAATCTTATTGCTATTTCTGCAAATTTATGACGTAATAAATTTCGATTTCCATTGTAGTTTTTTTTCACTTTTTACGGTATTACCCAGTTAAACTCATTCCGAAATGGAGTGGAGTCAGTGTGGATTCCAAATCAAATGCATCGGTTGTTGCATTTGATTTGGAATCCATACTGACTCCATTCAGGATCCCGAATGGTTTGACCGGGTAATCCACCAAAATATGACGTTCACCCACATCTATTAGAACAACACATTGGGTCAAGTCAAGCCTGAAACCTGTCACGATTTATGTAAAAGTAAACATTAACGACGCTGAATTCAGCGTCTTTAGTAAACATAACAACCGATAGCTAGAATTGCCGATTACTTTTGACCATGAGAGTACAATTCTAATTCCAGTCATGTCACAACCAATCGCCTCTATTCAGAGCACCGTTTACGTATCCAATCTACCCTTCGATCTAACCAACATCGATGTCCGGAAAATATTTGAAAGGCATGGACAAATAGCAAGGTGAGTGGAAATGAGTACACGCCGGTCGATTTAATAATCGATTTCACCTATTTCAGGGTTACCATCCTTCGTGATAGAAGCACCCGTAAGAGCAAGGGAGTTGCCTTTATTCTCTTCACGAATCCAAAGGAAGCGGATCAGTGCTGCACTGCGGTGAATAATGTTGAAGTACCTACCTCGGGTAGCGTTGATTAATTGATATTTTAACGATTTTCTTTTCATTCTAGATGTTTGGTCGTAAACTGAAAGCCAGCATCGCCAAGGACAACGGCAAAGGGCAGGAATTCGCCAAGAGGCGAGAGTATCCAGACAAAAGTCGTTGTTACGAATGCGGCGAGCCGGGTCACACGAGCTATCAGTGTCCTAGAAATGTGCTTGGCGATAAATCTCCACCCAGGAGGAAAGGTAAAAAGAGACCGGTGTCGAATAGAAAATTTATGGCGGAAGGTAAACACAGCGCAACGGGCTGGAACAGCGATGATGATAATGATCGATTACAACGGATAGCTACCGGACGGGAACAAAGCTCGGCGGGAGAAACAAAACGGATAAAGTACAAGAAGCATGCCTACTTAAGTGATGACGAAGAGGTGGAGGAATTTTGAAAAAAGCGATGCAGTTCGAAGGGAAACGACAGAGTACTCTAAAATGTGGTCAGTATTAGCTGGACCAGGGTGAAAATTGAGCACGGCCGCGATGGTTGAGTTATTCCAATTCGAGTGTAAATTGATCAAAGTCTAATTGATTGGGTCGATTACATATTTCTTGAGCGTTTTTTCAAAACGTCATATCTGCAATGAGTTACTCTGTTTACTTTCTCTTTCGATTTTTACGGCGTCACTATAACACTTTTCACTTATTTTACAGTACAGATCGAAAGACGGTGGTTTAAACTAGCATATTATGCAAAGAGTTGAGGGATTAATGTTAAAATGGCCGAATTATTACCAGGAGAGAAAGTAAATAGAGAGTAATTCATTGCAGATATGACGTTTTGAAAAAACGCTCAAGATTTAGGTAGTTTTCTCATGGCGATTTCGCTTGAACCTGAAACTGAGTCAGGTTCTAACCCCAACTGCTGTCAGTTCATACATTTTGACAGCAGTTGGGGTTAGGAACTGACTCAGTTTCGCCTCAAACGAAAACCACATCAGAAACTGGCGCGTCCAACTTAAGGCAAAAGATAGCTTCTTGTATGAGGTTTCAATTCGAAACAGTTGAAGATGCATTTGAGAAATCCGCCTATTTTTTTGTCGATTTTTATCTTCGAACAAGTCACTTGTACTTCGGAGAATTCACGATCAAATCTTGAACATTAAACACAAACAGTATTTTTGTTTTTGTAGCTAGCGTCAATTCGGCGCTAGCTTGTTGTCACCAAGTTAGTGTCGAGTTCTGATGAGACAAAGTCGAAACGCAAAATCCGTGACTAATTTAGGTCTACCTTAATTTTCTTTGAAATATATCGAGTCATTACTAAACGCGATGGGAAACCTCAAAACCATTTTGCAAATAAATTAAGGCAATTTTGTTAGAAACAAAAATATCCTAAAGTTCTAGTTTTTATTTTTCTTACTGACTTTTTAGTAGTATGTGATTATGTATAAACAATATGACGACGTTCAACCTATAACCAATCTCACAGACCAAGAAAGAAAGAAATCTTAACCCTATCATCCCAAACCGGAATATCAATTGTTTGTTCTCTTTAGCTTAATTTAATTTCACATTAAACTTTTTAATGGCCTACCATGAAAATGTTACGCTAAATTTGCTGCCAAAAATCTCTACAGAACGAGTTGATAAAGGACACAGGGAGGGAAATAAATTAACTGGGTTGTTTGTAATATATAGGAGGAAAATCTCACTGGGATAGTAAAAAGGTGGAATGGTGAACTCTCAATCTCACTGGAGCATGGAATGATGCTACCCTGCACGCGGTACAACAGTGACAGTACGGACTATCAGTCCTAAACCTAAACAAATGTGCGTTTGCTATCGGTAACTCAGTCATTCTACCGAACAAAGCTGCGGAACACGCAAGTAGTAGAAGGGAACGGATTAGAGCTCACCCTGTTCGCCACCACGCTTAATAACCTTGAGCTTTTCCTGTTTCGGTTTGGGTGTGTCGTCTGGAATTTTTTCATGGATCGGAGCGGGGGCTTGTTTCTTTTCCGGCGCCGGTGTCACGGTTGGAGGGGTGCTAGGTTTGTTCTGCTTTTCCTGCTTCTTTGGAGCTTCGGTGGATGCTGCTGGTTTTGTTGGTTTAGCTTGTTCTGGGGATGGAGTTGATTTTGGGGTTCGCTTTGTGGTAGTCGTCGTTGGTGCTGTTGTTGTTGTTGTTGTAGGTGGGCTTGTAGTAGTTGGCGGTGGTTTCGGTGTAGTAGTTACTGCGAATAGTTATAGATTATGTAGGAAAACTAAAGTTAAGAGGCATTTAATTGCATACCTGGTTTAGGAGTTGTGGTGGTAGTTGTTGTCGTAGGTTTTGCCGTTGTGGTAGTTGTTGTAGATGGTTTCGGAGTAGTTGTTGTTGTTGGAGCTTCCTCCGGTTCAAATCGAACATTTTGTACTCGGATTTTGGGAACTTTTGGCATTTTAACCCGTGCCAGGTATTTGTTGTACGGTGATCCAAGATACAGATAGTCGCCCAATTCAACGACGTGTGAAATTGAAACCACTGACCGATCGAAACCATGCAGTGAACCAACAATGTTTCCTTGCCAGTCCAAGCGGACGATTGTTGTGCGGTCCGGATTCATAAACGACATCATCTCAAAGTGACCAATGGCATGTAATATCCGCTGAGAGTGAGCTGATGGCCAAACCTGATGCAAGAAACGGAACGGCATCTCGGCGAGGAAGAGTAATCGTGCAAGGAATTTACGAATCAAAGGAACTTTAGAGAGTAAACGGGGTATCGAAGGATTCTCATCATCAGCAGCGAGGACAAGAGGAGCCCACAAACCCTCATCATCGGCGACCAGATTATCTAGCAAACCAGGCAGACCATCAATGAACACATCGTCGGTTCCCGCTTTCGGTCCCTTCAGGTAGACTCGTCGGATCTGCGATGCCATTGTCTCAACTACCAAAACAAAATCTTCTTGAGGGCTTAACGCAACACCGTTCGCGAAATACAGTTTGTCCAACAGAACCGTATTCTTCTTTGTTTTCCGATCAAAATGGAACAGTCGGCCTGATGGATTTGCAAATATCGTGTAAACGCCATCCTCCAAATCAACGTCAGACGTTGATTCGGTCCAATAGATGTCCCCATTCTTGGCCACTGCTACACTGTTGAAGAGGCGAGCCTTTCTTTTGACTACTTTGCCATCAAGGACCACATCACGCGACACCAGCTGTTTTTTATCACCGGTTGTCAATTCCACCAGCCAAATTCCGTAGTAGGCATCCGCTACTATCAAGCTGTCGCTTTGAGTATCAAAAGCAATCCCCAGGGGACGACCGCAGACATTTTCCTCGAAAGAATATTCTGGAAGCAAACAGAAGACCACATTATATGTTCATCTAAAGGTACATCTGTACTCTAATACTCACCGCAAGGTTTTCCCAGCTTCGCTACATGTGTTATGTGCGGACCATTGATGCGGTAAATCTCTCCACCATGTACCGAAACGTACAGATCTTTCCCGCGTACTAGCAGTGTTTCCGGTCCGTACAGTTTGCCCTCGAAAAGACGCTCGGCATTGTCCAGATGGTTATTGGGCTCCAAACCACCTTTGAGTTCCTTTAGCGGCGGTATGCTGTCCGATGAAAGACATTTGATCAATGCGTGCGATAGAATTATGTAACGTATAAAATGTCCATCTAACAAAAATCAGGAATTTTTAAGGAATTCATTTACAGAATATTAATATAGATTGAAAGTCCTGGCATATTTTTAGGAAATCGATCCGTTTTCGAATAGTCGGCTGTGATTGTGTTACGTACCAATTTGTTGGAACTATTAGAGCGAACCTTCGACTAAAAACGACAATTATATTGCCAAGAAAATTATTGTTCAAACAAGTTCTGAGGTTTTGTATTAATGCAATCGGTTTCCCCAACCAGTTAGCCATAAAAAATTTGCTTTATTTATATCTATTTATCGGGCGATAAGCAGTAACATACAGATATATTTCGAAAGTTAACCGAAATCTGATCTCTCAATATTCAATAAGGGATCATCCATAAATGACGTAGCATTATATGGGGGAGGGGGAGTATTGCATTTTGTGATGATGTATGACGACAGGGGGTAGGGCGTCATGTCAGGCTACGTAGTTTTTTTAAAGGGGAATATTATCAGGGGGGTATCTAGAGATTTCTGACGAAATGCTACGATAGGGGAGGGGTGTGTTAAAAATTACTAAAAAAATGCTACATCATTTATGGATGGTCCCTAAGTCAATCTATACGATAATACTGACAGGTGTTCTAACGTAACGATTTAGTGTCAAATATAGAAAGCATACGTTGGAAATCTATTCACCGGAGAAAAAGGCAAACAAAAGGTCATTGATTTGCCGCTATTACCAGACTCCGAGACTGGGTCAGTCTTTTACCACTCCTACCCTAACTGCTGTCCGATCATACATTTTGACAATAGGTTAGAACGAGTGACGAGACGCATTAATTGGAAACGAAAATAAGGGGACATAAAGCACAATCTTGTGCACGGTGAATATCATGTTCAAGGTCCCTGCTCACTTACCTAAAACCTTCGAACGGGAACGTAGTCTTCGGTGGTAATCCAGGCATCAGTGCAATCAGGAAGAAGAAAATCAGAAAATTGAGCAACCTAACCCGTATCTTGTACAGAAGCCCCATCCCGTCGCTTTTTTGTTTTCTTTGCTGTAGTGTTACGTCGCAACCGGCTTTACCATCAACCAACCAAGAATCAAGCTTTTTCTACCGGGAAGAACCGAAAACTAAGGGTTCCAAATATGATCGATTTTGGTTGTAAACTATCCGCTTCGTTTGATCATGTGTTGAAACTTTTTTCACCATTTAAAAGTACATGGCCATCAAGACCATTTCCAGCTATTTCCTAACGTCACACCTTGCTCGTACACGGATGAAAAACGATTGATGACACGGCATTACAGAGATGCCAGGTACTTTTTTCAAATGTCTGCAATAATAATTTTTAAAATCTGGGAAGAACAAAAAATGTCAGGAAAGCTAGTGTAACCAAAAGCCTTTATGTTCAAAAATCTGCAAATATCTGCAACAAAACTAAAAAATCTGCAAATATCTGCAACCAAACTAGAAAATCTGCAAATATCTGTGTCATCGAAAAAATCTGCAGCTTAAGGTTGCACAGAGAATGCGTAAAATTCGCAAACGAAAAAAGCAGTTTTTTTCCACACCGTATGTCAGATCTTCATAAAAATCAATCAGCAGTACAGTAACAACATTCTACATACGCTGATTGATTTTTATGAAGATCTGACATACGGTGTGGAAAAAAACTGCTTTTTTCGTTTGCGAATTTTACGCATTCTCTGTGCAACCTTAAATTAAAAGAATGCGAATTTGCAGACTTGTCTGCAAATCTGGCATCTCTGCGGCATTAACCGACACTCGACAGTCGCCGAACAGATTAGCGAAGCATGACACACGGAAACAAAAAACTACCTAAAATTGAGTTCCTTTGACTCAATCTCGTGGTATCGTGGGGGAACTTAAAATTAGGTAAACCGTGTTGAAGGTAGTTGCCATTTAACCACGGCAAAAATTACAACTCATTGATAGGTTTTTTATACTCAAATTTAAGTTGAATTTACCTAATTTTGAGTTTACCCCAAACAACTCAAAAGTACCTTCCTCCACGGAAGACCTCGACTGAGTCGAACCTCTCGTTTTGTTTTTGACAACACTAATAAGTGCGAAAGCGACGCACAACTCAAAAGTAAGTTAAAAGAACTTTTCTGCAGGTTGTTTTATTTAACCGTGCACTGTCAGCGAACGTGATCGATGAACGAACTGTCAAATTCAAACAGTAGTGGAAAGGAGAGGGGAACCTTTTGTTTTTTTTGTGACACAGGAAGGAAAGAGATAGAAAACAAAACAGTTATTATTCAGCTTGGTCTACACTTAAATTTATTTGAAGCATGAGATAAACCACACACTAAACTCCAAGAGACTACAGTGAAGATCTGATTTTATCTGGCCCCAATTTTATCAGATTTTTGACCCGATTATGTCAGCGTCATATGAAAATTGATAGTTGGAAGTTTGATGGGTGCTTGCAGACGAACTACGCTGAGTTCAAGTAAATCCTTTCTTCAGCATATTTCTTTTATCTTAGAGATCCGAAACATGAAAAAATAAAATTTTCATTTTATTTTATTTTGCGCTGTCGGACCCCTTAAGGGAAATTTAAACACTACGGACTGAAGCAAAATATTTTAAAGCTTCGGTTTCTTAAAAAGAAAGCCAAATACGAGAAAAATATACGTCCCGATTTTGTCAATGTCCCCGTTTTATCACTGTCAAGGAAGATCGATGGTTTCAAATGAGGACGTGTTTACATTTTTTTTTTTAGAAAATCAATTTAAAATATTTCTTTTGAACCTATATATTGTTATATTTAGAAAGATGAACCCTACCGGTTTATGAAATTAAAGAAGAACTTTATACTTCATTTAACGATTCAATTTGGATACTATTTTAGATACATCGTCTAGCTAGACTCCCAGTTACTAACGAGAGGAATTCGAAACACAAACAATCAAAGCTAACCTTTTCTTCAATTAAAAATTAAATTCGTTGTTATCAAACCGATCGGATGAAGCAAATCGGTTTTTGAAGCAAAAAGATCGATTGTGAAGACATCGCCCTTCTTCTGATCTAGGCTGGATTCTCGGCAAGCAAACGTTGCCCCCACGTTCTAGTTGTTTTCTTTGAGCCAGATTCCGTACTGAATCCATTCAGGTTTCGAACCGATTCCGGAATGAATTTGACTGATAGTTGGTGTGGCGGCTAGTATTTTATCGCACATAAATTCAAATGTTTACACACGTTTTATTAATATATTTGTTCGATCATGGATGTCTGTTTTCTGTGTTATAACAACAAGTAACAACCTTGATTACTATTAAAGCTTTTGTAAAGTGTTACGATTTCATAATAAGAATTGAACACACAGCAATACAAAATGGCAACCCCTGTTTGAGAAATCGCTCTTTGTCACATTTTTAAAATTGATTTATATAAATAATTAATTGCTCTAATCAGTCCTAACGCTAGCTTTCTTTTTAACAAAAGAGAATGTAACAACCAGAGGTCGCATGTCGCTGTTAACACTGAAAATTTATCATTCCGCTCTTACATATGCTAGGCCCATTAGTTTGACACATATTGCCCCGGGTACACACATGTCAAGTAATGGGATACAATATACTAGCGCGAGACCCCATGTTTCAGTTCGCGAATACATGGAGACAGTAGCGCTTTGCTCCCTCTAGTAGTTATAATCTCTTTTTTTAACGGGAATAGAAAGGTGTATACGATCTTTGTTATATGATTGTCTTTCACGCTCATTGATAACAACTTAAATTTGAGTTGCCAGCCACTCAATTTCATAAAAAGTGCACGTAGTCGAAAATTGAGTTTTCCTAGTTTATTCAATTATGAGTTTGGGACATAAATGTCAAATTTGAGTACATTTTACTCAAAAGGCAAATTCGGAAAATAATGATTCCGCATTTTTAATAAAGCTGCAAAAATACGAATTGGTATTTCAAATGTAATTTACCTGATCAGTCCGTTGTCCAGACGTTTACGATGTCCGGAAATTTAATCTGAGGGTCTTTTTCTGCATTTATTTCAGGCCGATCGGCATCTTGTGGAAACTGCAGAAACTAAAGAAACATAACTGAGAGTTAGAATTGAAAAAACTGAAAAAAATTGAAAATTGAAAAAAATTGAAAAAACTTACCTTCTAGTTTTATGAACAATCAGTGTCTTAAATTGCAAACTCTTTTTTAGTTTAAGTCGACGCCTGATTCCACACACTTTTTGAGAGTAAGTAGTTTTTTCACTCAGAAGTTTGAATATTTAATGATTACTCCAGGGATGAGTTAGTTATACTCAAATTAAAACTCATTTTTTGACATATTGCTATTACTTTTGAAATTGAGTGCTCTGAACTCAAATTTTGAGTAGTTTTGAATGAGCGTGTTGGCTTTCGAGTGGATGTGTCACCTGTGTGTACCAACCCGAACCTATCTTCTGACGGTGAAAATTTTTCTTACTGTGCCGAATCTGTCATTTTGTTGATATCTGCTTCTTCTTTTCGCTTGGCAAGGATTGCTTGATATATATATTTTCATTTCAGTATACTATTTATGAGGGGCCCCCATAAGTGGAGTAACATAAATTAAATAAATCAATATTAATTCGTCAAAAGGGCGAAACTGTTTTTTTGTAAACAAACTTATTTCGCTCATTAGTCTGCTGCAGAGTGGAATTTCATGAAAAATATGCGTTAATGTAAATTTTTACCCTTCGTAGAAGTAATTTCAATTGTTTTCTGCTTTGAAATTATAGTAAATTAAGAGAAATCATCAAAATAAAAGTTTGTTTACAAATCTTATTCGCCCTTTTGCAAATTTAGTATGGAAATACTCTTAGGTATATTTTGAAGCAACAAACTCCGTTGATACAATAAACGATTTTAAAATTTAGTGTGAAATATAATCATTCGATTATGTTTATTTCGGCTAGACTAGTTCATAGCTTAAACTGATTAGTTGCAATTTTTATTTACGTTTATAACGGACGCACCCTCGCTAGTGTTCGCCTTCCGTCAACCGAAGCCAATTTTAAGTTCGTGTTTTGCTGCATCAGAGAATATTGTCTGATCCTTCTGGATGTGCGTCGTCGTTTCTAATCACGGAAAATAAGAAAAAAAAATACTCATTTTTTTGTGAAAATTTCATCTCGCCTGTGAAATTGTGATTTTGGAAATATGAAAGACAAGCTTTTGTGCGGAAAATGATTGAGAGGACAAGGTTTTATTTTGACTCCTACTAGGTAAGGAATTAGAATATAAGATTGAAGCGTTTGCTAAAAACTATTGCTACCTATATGTTAAAATTGTGATTAATTCCATTCGTGCTGTTCCATTGCTGGTTTTTCTATGAAGATCCCGGACAATTCGTAAACGTCACATATTATTAAGGGCATTCTTCCTGATCAGTTTTCAAATTGATCTAGTTGTCTTCTTTGCAAATTGTCCCCTAAACCGGTTTCTGCTTGCACATGCGATCATTGATCTAGAATCACAAATTTTCTTATTCGTTTTCTTTAACAAAAATTAAACAGAATTCAACAGTCCTCGCATCATGGATTGGGACTCGCTTGACACCAGTGTCGACAAGTCCTTGGAATATGGCAGCAGTCGCACGAGTCGACAGCGGTTTGGTAGCAACAAGCGGTTCCGATGCTCTTTTAGCCTTTTCGGTAGCTCCAACGAATCGGTCCGTTGCGAAAACATCCTGTTGAAGGTACTGAACCGGGAGCACTGTGGGTACTTTAGCACCGGACTCAATCAACGGTCCCATCGGGCCGCGTTCCGGCAGGTGCCAGAACATTTGAGCTTCTGTCTGAAGGAAATCGTTCCGTACTGTTATCTGAAGGGGTGAGTAGTAGCAGGATCGATGCCGGTACGGGGGATTAGATTCTAATAAGAGTTTTTCTCGTTACAGTCACGTATTTATGGGTCTCTCAGCGTGTGGACAGTTTTTGCTCAGTTACAAGGTTGCGTATGAAATTGACGAGGAGACTACGGATGAATACAATTATTTCTCTTCCAATTATAAATATGAGTAATTAAGTTTCCTTTTTCCATCGCACTGACGACTTAATAAAATGTTTTTTTTTCTCAGATTGTATTTCTGGATTTATCGACCACACTTTTTGCTAAGTAAGTACTTCCAAGTTTGTCTGTTCGACGACCACGGGGTGGATGATATCAAGACGGTGTCGATAACGCAGTGGAAAACTGACCAACAGTTACTGATAGTTCATGGTGCAAGTGAGAAAGAAGAAGATTCATACATTACCGTAGTTCGGGTTCCTAAGTTAGGATGTTTGGAGTGCAAAAAGCTAAGAGACGCCAATGAGGAAGAAGGTGAGGAACTCTTATGCCGTTTGTATGATAGAAGGTAAGCATATCTAATGCGAGGCTTTCTTTACAGGTAATCGGCAAGATATTCTTTGCATAAAATGTAACATGACGATCCATACCAAGTACCGGAACTCAGACTCGGGACCGAAATTCAATCCCAGGTTCAATTTGAATTGTCCCGGTTACATTATTATGAGCGAAAACAGCTTTATCCATACTATCAACATTAAGTTGGACATGGAACGATGTCCTCAGAAAAGACCCTCTGGTATCATCAGCAGCAAATACATTTCCAAATCGCACCAGGGAAGACAAACGGATAAAGATGCAGTTCAACAGGAAGTATCAATAGCTTCCAATTTTCCTTCGGACATAGTTTCTAAAGCGTCGATTGAGATTGCGAAACCCTCTACTAGTGGTAGTCTTCCACCGCCGTCACTAGAACCCCCGATATCCATAAGCATAGCCGATCAGATCATTGCCGACTTTGCTGAATATGAGACTGAAACGTTCGAATCCAAATGCTCGCAACCCCTTTCACCATGGCATCGCACCACCAGCAGACTGTCTTCAAACACGTCTCATTCTTCGACAACGACTCATTATCCGGAGAATTTCGACGAACTCGTCATCACCTGTGATCATCGTGGTAGTGGAACGCATCCTCCTCGGACCTCTATAATTACACGTGGTGCCGCAGCCCGACTAGAATCCTTATCGCCCTCGTCCAATGTTCGGCTGGTGAATCATCGGAATAATACCAACGTAGAACTAAGACTTATGTCTCCGGAAAACGGTGAACACAAATCCATCGTCACTCGAGTCGATCTCCAAGCTGGTCCTTCCCTATCTACTGGTGCTTCTCTGCGATTCACCTCCGCCAATAGTAATGCTCAACATCTGTTGGTTCCGGTAGTGAAGCTGGAACCGAACGAATCAACTTCTAGTTCCTCCTCGTCGACCGGCCGGACACCGCTGCGAAGACGTTCATATCTCTCCACCAGAGTGACTGAATCTAATGTTCCTAGTAATAGTAATCAACCAGGCAGCGGTGATTGTGCCTCCAGCGACGTTGCTGCCAGAGCCTACGAATTCTCCGAAGACAACGAACGCTGTGAAAAGATTAGTACATTTCGAAAACGTCGTCTGGCTGACAAAAAGTATGAATTCTCCGAAGACAGCAGCCACGGCGATAGTGTAATCGTCCCATTCAACCGATTGCGTAGCCAAATTCGAACTCGATCGGCTAGTCAAAGCGTTCTGTGCAGTCCATCCCATCCGGTGGGCTATGAAATGACAACCCATCTGCATAGGGCTTCTCCCAATCACGGTTTTCGGTCACCATGCGGTTCTCCAGTTGGCAATCGCTATCTACGCTCTCCTCCGGGTATTCGGTCTCCTAACTACTACAGGCATCATTCTCCGGTAGCCACACTCCCGACTGGACCAACCCGACCGCCTAGCGCTGCTCAGCTTATTAAAATGTCCAACTTTGATCCGAAGGATTACATCTACGCAAGCAGCGGTGGCAGTGACGAGATCCCGAAATTTTTCATCGATGCCATTCACAAATTCAACGAGAAAAAACTGCTAGAGGAGACTGGAACCGGGGTCGGAAACGATGAGAATGTTAACTCGGACAATCTCCCGCTGCAGCCGAAGGTCGATCCATTTGCTACTCAGGAGGTGAAACCGGAACGGCCGGCATGTTCGAAGAAGATTGTCAAGATTTTTGTCGAAGAGGACGATGCCAACTCGGTGCTGACGACGGAGGATGGTGAGTTTGAATAGCGATAAATTTGCGTGGTTTAGGGTTTGTCGATGGTTGTGTGTATAAGCGCACAAGATCACGCTAATTTTTAATGGGGTACTTGAATTTACATTCGCAAGACAATAACATATCTATAGATTTATCCAGAGATAAAGCTTCTACGACAGATACTCGTATACTTGTGTGCATTGTGACACTGATCAAATATGACGCGTATCTGTCGTAGATACAAGTGATAGAGGAATTGAAAAAATATGACTGCGTTGTTTTTAGTACATTTTTAGTATAGAGCAGATCTGATAAGCAATTATGCTCTACCTAGTAATGTGACCGTTCTGAACCCAACTTTGAACTTGGTGAAATTAGCGCATTTGCAAGTGCATCGACAGGCTATCCGATTTTTAGGCTTTTTGGAAACACTCATTAGAATCAAAACTTTTGCTCTAACGGGACGTCATCAGTTTTGTGTGAGTACAAGTAGTGATTCCTTTCTTCGACTGCCATGTACCGAAGAGATGAATTCAAATCGTTGAACTCTTATTGTTTTTGATGTCGTTCAACATTTATTAAAGTCAGGATTTCCTTCACAACAGACGACTGCATCTCGCCAGGATATCACGCATCGCTGCCGATGGAAGTGCACGGGTCCTGCTATTCCAACATGCAGATTGTCACGCCTGCATCGTACAGCAAACTGCACTGCCCGGCTGTAGTGGTGACCCAGAACTCGTTTGACATGGAGACATTCTCGTTCCACGTGGCCAATTACATATGTTCCAAGAGCGATAAGAAGTATGGCATCCTGTTCGATTCGGCCTACGAGCTAACTCATGTAAGTGGATGCACAAATTGGTTTTCTTTCTTCTGAAATATAAGCAAGTATTTTTTTTTTATTCTAGGTTTGCCCATTGATGGAAACAATTACCTGCACCATGGTGCTGCAGTTCACCGCAAGTGACACTAGCAAGGTGAAACAGTGTCACAACTGTTCGACCACCATCGACTGTCATACTCATCGGAAGATCTATCAGTGCCGCTCGTTGTTTACCTGGAATATGACCACCGGTGACTGGACCGTGCTGGATTACGGCAGTCTTGCTGCAGGGCCCTATCTGGAATTGAAGAAGCTCGCTTCTAACTACAGTCGTTTGCTGGTTAAACTCCGCAAGTTTACTAGGAAATTGTTTGCCTCCTCGTCGAACGAACGGGACACGGTTCGTACGTACGAGTATCTCAACCACCTGCGGGTGTTGGATTCGAACAATGAAAAAACCAAACAGCGGCTTGTTGATCTGGGGCACATGATTGAGTTCTACCGGAAGCAGATAAACGATTCGGGTGATAGCGACGACAGCGATGATGATGATTCCGCTAGTTCGATCGGTTCCTCTAGGAACGACGACGATACAAACACGGTGGTGGGTGACACGCTCACCTCCGACACGGTTAGTGATGAGGATGATATTTAAAGCTGAAATAGATGTATTGCTTCGAGCGGTATTCCATTTCTTTTAGGTAGGAATTCAATTTTTAGGAATTCGTTAATTGAACAATTGATATTCATGTGCATAGTGTTCGTATTTCTGTGTGTTTCGCGTCAAATGCTCGACTCAACGAAGCAATTAATAAAGGGTCACGTAACTTGAAGTTATTTACTGAGGGGCAGCGAACAATCCAGCTATCCAGGTTCTATTGTGAAAACTAAGAAAAAAAAAGATTAAGAAAACTAATAAAGATTACGTCTACGTCGTAATGAATTTCATGACGAAATGGATTTAAACATGTTCCTTTTATTTTTTTAATCCTTCCCTTTAGAACAGCGGTTCCCGACCTTTTTCGTACTACGAACCCCTTAGAACTCACCCTGGGTTACTGCGGACCCCCGCGGATGAACATCAATTTTGTATGCTATCAATATGTTATTTTCAGTTTGTTAGGAAACATGACTTGAAATTTCAATATGCATTCGGAAATTATATTTTTCTTCGCGGACCCCATGTTGAGAATCACTGCTTTAGAATAAGTAACCAGCTTTGAACCATACAGCCTAAATGTTCCAAAAACTTTGATAATTATTCTTGTAATATAGCGAACTGTAACGAATTTTTGATTTAAAATCAACCCCAAATCAAAGAAACCCTTTCTCCATATTCCTTACCCACTACACCTGGCTTTCTCTCGCAAAGATTAACCCCGTTTTCGATATAACCGTATTTATTCACCAACCTTACCAATACTTCACCTTACTGCGAATCGCTCGAGCTTGAGCTGGAACTGTCGGTCGACATCACTTCGACGTCATCCTGCGAGGCATCCTTGTGGGCACGAGTATCCAGCGAGACCGATCCGGCCCCGGAACCCATCGACATGTGCAGCTCGCCGGACGGATGCCAAGCGAACTGATTCTGAGCCGAGGCTGGTATCTCGCTGGCGGCTGGAGCTGCTGAAGCGGCACCCCCTACCGACCCGGCAGAGCTAGTAGTCGTATTTCGATGCATCTCGTTTAGGCTGTTCTGATGCTGCAGATTATGCCCATTAATGTTCAGGTCGGACTTACCGAGAAAGCCCAACCGCATCTCGATATCAGTCGGATAAGGTCGCCGGAGATCTCCCTGCTGCCATGTTAGCGGTGCGCAAATCGCATTTGATGCGCTGATCCGGTGAGCAAATTTAATCAATTCCTCCGAAGACACAGGTCGTTTAGTAGCCTTAGCTATACTGGCTAATTTTTGGCGTGCTTGAAATATTGACGTCGCAAGGATGTGTTCTGCTTCCTTGAGCTGCTTTTGCAGGTGATTGATCTCCTCGTCCTGTTTCTTAACTTGCTGTCGAAGATTGTCCATCTTTTTTTCGATGCCGGCTTGCTCAGCCGCCAGCTGAAGAGTTGATTTCATTTCTCTATCCTTCGATACCAGTAACTCCACCAGCTGCGAATGGTCAGCACTGGATATCTTTTGATGTTTCGGTGCTATCGTATTCTCAATCAGCTCCCTGCAAAACGTTGTTTGAGTACAAACCATACCGACAGAAACATACTTTAACCTACTTTGAAATGATTTCGATGTCGTCAACGATAGCCAGCAGGCGCTCCTTAGTGCTCAGATGGTAGGAGGACATAATTTTCTGATAGAACTACTGAGTATAGGATAGATTTCTGAAAGATTTTAAATTTAAAAGTGCTCTAAACTTCTACTGAAGACGAAGAAATTTGATAAACAACTGAATACAAAAAGCAGAGATGCCAGGTACTTTTTTCAAATGTCTGCGATAATAATTTTAAAAGTCTGGGAAGAACAAAAAATGTCAGGAAAGCTAGTGTAACCAAAAGCCTTTATATTCAAAAATCTGCAAATATCTGCAACCAAACTAAGAAATCTGCAAATATCTGCAACCAAACTAAAAAATCTGCAAATATCTGCGTCATCGAAAAAATCTGCAGCTTAAATTAAAAGTCTGCCAATTTGCAGACTTGTCTGCAAATCTGGCATCTCTGACAAAAAGCGATTGACGTTTGTAACTCAGAGCGGTGCGTTTAGTACGTTTCATTAACAAAGGTCAGTAAGGTACGTCTTCCCGGGATTCTTGCGGATATGGATAATTTATACACTGAATCCCAATGAAATTAGAATTTATCAGAGCTAAAGGCTAGTTTACGGATCGGGAAATGGGTCACGGGAGTTGCGTCGGGATTTGATCAGGGAAAATTTTTCGCCGATATACTGTCAAAACAAAAGTTTTGCTGCTTCTAAAAAACACCAACAGTATCAAAACAACATTGAGTTTTAAACCAGCCCCCTGTCAAGGACGACGTCTCTGTACAGCCAGCATCACTGCCATGAAAATCAAATTTTGAATCGAATGTTTAAAAGCTGTAATTAGTTACTAAATGTTGATTTTCTGAATAAGATGGTATTATATCATCCCACAAGATGCAAAAAGTCGTGTGGAATGCTTGAATATCGTGTATAGTGCCGAACATAATTCTTTGTTTGGGGCTTTATAGCTATAACGCCCCATATATGTTGGTCGCTGTCAAACTCCATATGATGGTATAGGGTTGCCAGGGGGCTGTTTTAAACATAACAAAAATAAAATTTTCCCCGTCGGAAACAATTTGTGTTGAATTGTTCCCGCACCAGCACCACATATTTTTTCCCAAAAGACAAAATGCTTAATAGAGTGGGATATGGCTATATGCAAAAAATAAATTTTGCTCCGAGCAACTTTTTGGGTTCTATTTAAGTCCTAGAATAACTGCGCGAATGCTAAGCTCGATTGGTGAAACTATACTTTTGCATTCACGGTTTAAAACTTACATGGGATGTGAAATTTTTATAGGAAATTTATCGAGGAAACAAAGTCTCGAAGACCGCAAAACGATTTGACGATTGTGGAAAAAGTTATTAAGCACGAATCGACTGATGCTCTGAAGATTGGTGAAAACTTCAATTTTCATAGCACCACTGCTGCTGCTTACGGTCGAATTGTATACAGAATTTTTAACTTTCTCTAATTATGTACAAAAGAAGACTCGATTTATCCCTCAAAACTATTGGGAAGTGACCAAACAGTTCAGATCATTAATTTAGACACAATAAGAGAAAGATACAATTGTATAGCCAAATGCAGTGGTGCTAGAAAAAATGAATATTTTATCAATCGTCAGAGCGTCAATCGGTTTCTGCTAAAGAACTTTTTCCACAAGTGGTACTACCCGAATAGAAATGTACAGTAACAAAACCATGATTTTCACTGTGACAGTACAGTAATTTTACAATAATTTGCAGTAAGTTTTAGTGTTATGCTACAATACAAAAACAATATACTTTAACGTTTTTACAGCAAATTTCAATGTAAAAAAGACTTTTACAATGAAAAAGGGGGGTGGTTATGTATCTTAACATTAAAAAAATCAATTTTTTTCCATACATTTTTTTCTCGAAAACAGTAAAATTTAATGTGAATGCACTGTATCAGTTTTTGCTGAACAGTGAAATTTATTGTTACATGAAATTTTATTGTAAATCTACTGTGAGAACTTGGCATCGAACAATGTTGAAACAGTAATAACTATAATATTTATTGTTTTTAGGTTGTTTGTAGGGTAAATGCCATTGTAAAATTCTATCCGGGTAACGACCATCAGTTAGTCGCAAAGGAGGACGAGGCTACTAAAGAAGGAAGAATGGTACGTCGTCAACATCAAAATTAAATTCTTGACACTGGATATAACTCATTTTAACATTGCACTATATTGACTTGAAACGCAATTATCTCAAAATCGTGTTTTTTCGAGAACGGTTTAGTACACGGTAAAAAAAACTTTACCCATTTTATGTATTCAAATTGCCCATTTTCGGAAGTTATTCGAGCTGTCAAAATGGGTATTTTTTGTTTCTGACAATGAGTACTTTTTATCTATTTCACAACTACTCGATGAGGTAATGTCAATGGGTATATTGATCTTGATAATGGGTGAAAAATCCTTAAGCATTATTTCAAGCGAGTTAACCTGCAAACTAAGGATCGTAGTGGAACCTGCAAATTATCGCCCTGCATCGGATTCCGTGGTGGAAACGGAACATTTCGGCAATGCTCCGAAAACAACGTCTGTTTAGACTACTGAGGATGTTGAAAATATGCGCCAGTTCGGCATTTTTAGAGCAGCCAAAAGATCCAGCCATCAAAAATATATCCAGTTGGCGGTTTCATTTTGTTAAGTAGTTTTAGAATAGGATTTCAATCTAGATTCCTATACTTTTATAAGGAAACAATAATGTGAAATGAATGTTATTTTATGTTTTTTTTTAATTCAGAAATAATTCTATTGACAGTATTTTTCATTCTGGCGCGAATTTCATGAATGGGTATTTTTTACGCATTTTATTGTAACTGTTCTGCGAAAAATAATGGGTGAAACATACCCAGGTTGACGTACAAGGTCTGTACTCATTTATGGGCACAAACGCTTTACTCATTTAATGGGTTATTTCACTTTTATTGAAAATGAGTAGGTTTCTACGCATTAATGGGTACTTGATTTTATCAGTGTAGTGACCACGATTTCTCGGTAACAACTAAACCGATCAATTTCGAATTTTCATCCTTTCATTTCTTTTTGCCTTGTCCATGAACGAACGAATTTTTATGCTGAGTATGTTTCTATTTTTTTTGACTAACAACTCACTAAGTCATTCAAAATAAACAATTTCAGGGAAATTATCACCATTTTGTAACAGAATTGAATTTTGTAAAACGGTTCACGAAAGGCGGTATGTACTATACCGATAATGTTGGTTTTTCCATTGCAGATTAACCGTTCTTGATTTGTCTTCGCGCATGGCGTACAAAATAAGGTGATCCGTGGCAACTGTATCTGTCATTTTGCAAGATTTTTAAATATAAAAATTGCTACCAGTACCTTAAGACATGTTCTCAAATATATGAAAAATAATATCACAAAAAATATAATGAATAGGAAAAAAAAACTCGCGAATATAGTCTTTTTACACCAAAGCAGATATAACCCATTAGGTCGATTTATGCATTAGAAACAAAATTTAATTTAATACATTTGAATACTTTGTGCTTCGATCTCTGAATATGCAATCTAGGACGCAAACACAATAGTTTTCGAATAAATTTTTATAACTAAATCTAAAAATATGCATTGTTAATCGCCCTTTTCAGGAAGTGTTTATTTTCCGTCGGCCTCTGTTGGCACTGAGTACGACACGAGAGAGGTGACTCCTCCATCTGAACCCTAGGGATCCCATCAGCACATGGACCGGAACCAACGGCTGTACGTCCCTTCCTAAGGAAGACGGGACTGCACATGTTCACCTCAGATAATCTCAACAAGTTCAGCTAGGATTGAGCTCAGACCCACTCAACCACTGGCCCTGTTAAGAAAAAGTGTTGAAATGTCTTTGGAAAATATCCATAGCTTTATCCATTTTTATCCAAACAATTTTTCTTATATGAATGAGACTTTAACAATAACACAACTTTTAACGATTCTAACCTTCTAACCATTTTTATTACATTAAGCGTTCATTTACGGTTATCCCGGGAATAGATGCCATCTCAGCCTTTTATCCACTTTCCTGGTATGACAACAACGTGTTCATTCGGTTCATTTCCGTATGTTTCAAAATCGTCCAATGAAGGACGTTGGACCAACGTGTAACGACGGCCAAATAACCGTTCACCAGACGTCAATTTTTTGGACTTCTTTTGGGTTACAACAGTTGTAAAGTTACTTTACTGCAATGCGTATATATATAGGTGTGGCAGAACACACGGTTTGCTAGTATTGCAACCAAAAATATGTAAACTATCCAGAAGCACATCGGGTCGACGTCATAGCGTTCACACAATTGAATGGGAGCGAAACGAACGGTATGATGAAAGCAAGTCGATTTATTCTGTGATCACTCACACCACTCATGTAAGGTTCATCTTACGAATACCAAAGTGCTCTCTTCGCCATACCTGTATATACCATATTGGCTTTACTGCGGGACTAATGGGACTAATGGCGATTTCGCTTGAACCTGAAACTGAGTCAGGTTCTAACCCCAACCGCTGTCAGTTCATACATTTTGACAGTAGTTGGGGTTAGGAACTGACTCAGTTTCGCCTCAAACAAAAACCACATAAGTGAATTCAAGGCAGTCAGAGTTCACCATGCCAGTAACGACACTGAATCCCTCTGGATAGACTCGACACGTCAATCGTTTGTTTACATTTTTATTACAGACGCTGAATCCCTCTCAGGGTGGCCAGATAGAATTCCTTAATAGCGGTCGGGTCACTAAAAGTTTAACAGTAGTTATCGGTAGGCCGGGTTGTTGTCCCAAAAACGTAGTATTGACATAGAATTGTAAACTACTGACAACGCAGATCTCAGACCAAATCCAACCCAAAAAATGAATGTTGAGTAGGATGTGACCAAAATCAATAAAAATCGGTAGTTTTCGGTAGGGAAGACCGAAATCGGTAGGTCTGGCCACCCTGATCCCTCTGGATAAAGACTCGCCATCTCTATCTTATTCTTATTATTTATCTGTAAGTGTCATTCCAATCGAGCACGAGACCTGTCAAAAGCAGTCAATCCGAAGAAAATCGCTTCGAATCCGTCTGGAACGAGGGCCATTGACAGGGCCGACATTATGGAACTATTTCGAATCGACTTTTTCATACAAGCTTGCATACAATAAACCTTTCGTTTCGAGATGCGCAATGTCACCCCAGGTCTCGTGCTCGATTGGAATGGCACTGACAGATAAATGGTAAACAAAACAATTGACGTGCAGAGTCTTTATCCAGAGGGATTCAGCGTCTTTACATTGTAGCCGTCGCTGACCGATCTTTGGAAGCGCGTAGTTTTAGCGCCACTCCTTTCGGAGACTACCGCCAAGTTGAGATGCCCGGATGAGACTGCAAGAATGCTAGTCAAGAAAAGAATCCTTTCTTTGAAAGAATCCAGATCGGTTCAGCTAGGCACACAAGCTAAACCCCAGAACAGGTCCAAATACCCTAGACGGCTAAACTCTCCAAGAACCAAAGCTCACCTTCTAAAACCCACAGTCGAAACTCCCCATAGCCAAAAAGCTTATCATCACTGGCAGGGTTAATGTTTGCCACCAGATCGCGCTATCAACGTGGAAGAGAATCTACCTAATTCAAATCTGCCACGCGGCAGAGAAAAAGCGAACGAAACATAATCGGGGTGACGTGGGAAACATTTCAGCAAACTAAAAATTCTGTTTCAATTACACTAACACGAAACATTTATTCAAAAACAAACATAATTCAATTTTCGGGACGATATATTATCAATTCTAGTTTGGTTTTCATGTGTTTACGGTAAGCATGCTTTATTCTAATTGTACATTGTCTATCTACAGGCCTAACTCTCTATTGTGTGCGTTTTTCTTCTCTATCTATCTGCTCTTCTGTGTGCTTTCAAAAATTCGACCCAACAGGCTAAGGGATCGGGAGCGGCAAGCGAGATGCGGCTATTGCTTGTACAACCGGGTGTTTTCTTTTTATAACATGTGCGTCTCGAGGGTGCTATCGAGAACGCCGTCACATGTGCACATCGATCTTCGTGATCACGTCATGAGCGTGGCCCGTCTGAAAGCGGGGGCTCAGAAAACTGACCGGAGGACGGTCTTAAATTTCTCTACGGGTCGTCTTCTCTGGACGCCACTTCACTTCTAGTACTATTAGAACGGACTCACCGAATCAGCTACTGAATGAAGACGATGATGCTGCTATTGCTGATGTGCGCGGGGGCAACGAGACGATCAGATGAACTGCTATCGTCTCGGCCGAATCTGACCAGCTGTTACTGGTTGACGATTGCTTCGATTACCGGCCGAAAGTGATGATTCGAACCGGCACGTGGACTTCAGATGGTCACCGGAAGATTTGGGAAGTTCCGATGGAGCGATGTGTTGGCGTATCGGCTCCCTTCCGACAAAACGTTAGTCGGGTAAATTCGTCCTTCCGACGGTTGCAGAGTGATGCGAAATGTGACCGGCGGGCGATGAACGATTTGCGTGCCGTTTGCACCGATCAATCCTGTTTGGAGTCAAAGAAACCTGATGGTCGAAAGGATTGTTAGCCACGTGCGTGGTCAGAATTTTAAGCACATTTTACCTTCTACTATCGATTCGCACACAGAATCGGTTCGCACTATTTCGCTTTCTACGCACACGCACAATTTCTAGCTAGTAAGAGAAACAAAGATTTACAATTCACTGAAATACCAGCCACGTCACGGGCTTTACCTAACTAGGGTATACACGCGGGAAACAAATCGCGGCACTTCCACTCTGCTGAACGGTTTGGGACAAAGTGATTAAAGCCTGATTTCCTCAGATTAAGAAAGGGAGTCTCAAAGTACCCGGAAGTACGTCATTTTCTGAGAATTCTTCGGGATTACTCGGGATCTCAGATCATTCAACCATCTAGTTCGTTCTGGCGTAAGCAAGCGGTCTAGCTTTCCCTTTCCCTCAACTTTTGGTGCAAGGATTCTTCTTGGAATTAGTATTCCCGCAATCTCACTCGGGCTTGAAAGAAACGAGTGTGATCTTCGGATACAGAAACGGTTGGACTTATCGAAGATAGGACACATTGCCTAAATTTTGGCGGATGGAAGAATTAGCTTTGATTGAAGTAATTGAAATGTGGATTCTATGTCTGATACTTGATGATCTATTTGTCGGATTGTGTGGGTGTAAATTATAGGCTTGTTAATGAATTGGATGTAAAGGTTATTATATACATTCAATTCACAATATTTACAATCTTAATATACTAGGAATGTACAACTGTTACAACATGCCAGAAAAATTCTTATTCGCTCGCAGCGCACTGGTGACGGATAGTGAAAACCGCGAATTACCAGTCCGCCAAATACTACACTGAAAAGAACGACAATGTACTTTTATCTCTATGATAGATACAATATTCAATAAAAGTATATAAGATACAATATTTCTCGACAAACATATGATTACGGCCTAAAAGCCAACTGTCAAAATCCACTTTGAATGGAAATTCCAGACAAACCGTTACTAGTCGAACACAGTTCAGAACAGTTTATGAAAGAGAAAACTTTTCTCTTTCGTTTACTACCAACATCTGTGATTGGCGTGGAACGGTTTGTCCGGAATTTCCATTCAAAGTGGATTTTGACAGTTGGCTTTTAGGCCCTAATCATATGTTTGTCGAGATTTAATTTTTTTTTCCCAAAAGCGATTTTTTAGAAATCAATGCAAATTAAAGCGAACGTAATGATGAAAGTGTGCGAGCCGACCCCCGGTTATATATTGGTAAGTACATAATATTATTATGACAAAACTGAATTCCGTGAATTAAATTATTTCATTTAAAAATACTGATGTACCGTATATACTATAGTATTACTATAACATGGTAAACACCAATAGTAATTTTAACTTGCTAGTAATTTTCAAAACAATTATGATTATGGTAATTCTGACTATTGGATGAAAATGGAAACATAGTAAAAATTACTATTGTACTACCATGAAATAGTATGAAATATCATGTCTCTATGTCGAAATGGATATGGTACAAGTGATAGCAATTATATTCAAGTTAAGTATGGTATATTGTCTATTAAAATTCACTGGACCAGGCTTTTTAATTTGAACTTCTAATATAGTATATAATACTAGGGGCAGATCACTCTAGGAATGTATAACAAATTTGCATCAAATTAGAAAAAAATGCATTTAATTTCCATTTTTGTGTCAACTTGGCACTCCCTCGCAGAAATTTTTGTTCAACAAGCATCCTACGTTGATCCACGTTGTTCGACGTTTTGTTGAATGTAGGGCAAGTTTTTTGATAGGGTTTTGACGTCTTACACGCAACGCAAAATACATTGCACGCAACACAAAATACATTTTGTGTTGGAATGGATGATGTGATGGAAACAAATGCATTTAATTTCGCTGGCTTTTAAAAATGCATCACAAGTGATCTGCCCCTAGATATAATACCATGGTCTTCGTTTCAGTGATACAGAAGATGCTATTTGTGATAAGGCGTGTGTCATCATAAAACAACCCGTAGATTTATTAACTGATTAATACTTTATTAAGCAATAAATTAATCGGATTAAAATAGAAATCATACTCACCTTCAAATGAAAAAAGTCACCAACTCGTAGACTTTCTAACACACAAAAGCCATATGTTGATATTTTTTTATTTTTCAATATAATTTTTATTTTTATTTTTTTGATATTTAAATATTAAACATTATTTAACAAAGTTTTCCACGCCATATCCGCATTTGTCGACATCGTTAGCTCGATTTTTGTTTATTTATTTCCCCATCCCCGCATCAGTTCCGTCATCTCATTTCCTACCATGTCCGGTTTCAGCTTGGCTGAATTTTTCCCCCCGCTCCGAGTAGTCGTTTGCTGCACCTTCGTCGACTTCCAACCACACCGAATTTTTTTTTTGTTTCTGTTAGTCTAGTTTTACTAGTTAATAATCAGTTTTTGTGTTTCTTCTTTTTCTTCGACTTTTCGGCCTGCATTCGGCTTTAGGTTTTTTTTTGTTTCGTTTTGTTTTGTCATCTTTTACGATTATAACTTTAAATTTAATTGTAATTGAACTAATTTCCCAGCGCCTCGAGTGCGATTTATTTCTTTTTTATACTCTTTTTCTTAGTCTCTTCTCTGTAACCGTGAATAGCCCGCCCGCCTAAATATGTCTGATTTGTAATGTATAAATATGAATTGTTTGTTTTTATTTGCTGTTGACGGATCGAATTTCTTTTTATTTGTTAGACATATTTTTTCGCTCTCCTCTACTTTGTTGTTTCTCTTGTCACGGGCGTCCAATTTTTCCGTGCTGCTTTGTTAGTTAGGTATGTAAGTGTGCTGAATTGGGTAGTTAATGCTGACTTCCAGAAGTGCGGTTTGCTTTGTTTTGTTAGTAAATTAGTTGATTTCTCGACAAACATATGATTACGGCCTAAAAGCCAACTGTCAAAATCCACTTTGAATGGAAATTCCGAACAAACCGTTACTAGCCGAACACAGTTCAATACGGTTAATGAAAGAGAAAACTTTTCTCTTTTGGTTACTATAAACATCTGTGATTGGCGCGTAACGGTTTGTCTGGAATTTCCATTCAAAGTGGATTTTGACAGTTGGCTTTTAGGCCGTAATCATATGTTTGTCGAGATTTTTTCCAGTATTACATTTGCAACGTGTTTTTGTCTAACTGTTTGGTTGTGAGTTTGTGTGTGAATGTGCCAGCTAGAACGACAGGTGATTCAGGGTGGGCGATACACGGTGTTGGTGTTACAAATTTAACGAGATGAAATACGAGAAAAACTAAGATATATGAGAGCCACAGATGCTAAGTTTAAATCGATGTGAGTGCTGCGTGCGTTTTGGCACGAGAATGAGAGGAGGTGAACCCAACGGAAAACGAATGGAATGTCGTGAGCAATTGCAATGAAGCTAGAAACGATGTGAGCTGGTGTTCTGAAGGAGGTTATATGAGCAGAATGGATGTGATGAGCTGTGAAGGAAAACAAATGAGCTGGTGATTTTATTACTTTACTGTTGTATTTTGAAAGGGTTCTGAACGGTAACTGTTTAAAGTGTTATGATTATTTCTAGTAATTATTCTTTTTTTGTTTTTTCACTTATAAGTAAGATTTTTCATTCGCATTTCTATGAATCTTTGTTGCAGCATGCTAAAAATTTGATTTTTTTTTTACATTTCTTGTCTAACTGATTTCGTCTGTATTTGTTTTATTTCTAAGATAAACAACACTTTACTTCCCATTCCTAAAAACATTTTCACACTATCTATTTGTTTACTGTTTTTGTTTTAATATATTTAATTCGATATAATGATTAAAAAACAACATGAAAGGGATGACAGGAAGAGTTTTTTAATTGGTTTAATTAACTGTTCGAGAAGATAGTGCAAGTTTGTTTCGTTTATTACAATATTTTCACTATTTATCCGAGAGTGGATTCCCCAGGTTCGCTTGCAAAGTGGTGCACTGTTAAAAATTTACGTTTTCGCCTACAGTAGAACAACAGAATGCAACGTTGTTTAACTCCTTGAAGGAACTATAAATTCCGAGACTGATCTCGCCTACTCAAAAACGTGCGTTCAGGGGGAAATTAACTGCATCGAGTCCGGATAAGCCGAGTTTAGGGAATATTTATGCTTCCGCTAGGTATTGTCTATGTTTTAATAATAGCTTTTTCTTGACTTCCCCGCTCTGACTAAGCAAACTGTGACATGGGTGTCGAAGAACAATGAGATAAGTATGGGACAAGCGGGTTGACTTGGCTGGATGAAGCGCGCGACCTTTCGCACGTTGATATCTTGATTTTAAAAATAATTTCTCATGTACCATTGTTCCACTCCCGTCTCACGAATATAAATAGTTATAAGAATTTTGCTTTTTTTATTGTTGCTGCTTACTGGTTCTTATAAAGAGGGATACAAAGAGTTTAAAGTGGTTTTTTGATAAACGAATTCGGCGTGTTAGTCATTCTATAAAAATACAGTTTTCTGCCTGCAAATGCAGTTTGTCATAACTCTCATCATGCTAGTTTGATTTGACATTACTTCTAGATTTTCCGTGATATAATTTCCCCATTGTTTGCATTTCTGTTGCTGGTAATATGGCCGATGTTCCTTGATCGCTCCAGGCGATTTTGCGAGTACTTTTGCTTCAAGTCGGGCTCGACCGCTGGAGAAAACGGGACAGTTGAAAGTGAGATACTAGACTTTGCTCTTTGTTGAAATAACATTTTGTTTTTTTTTCTCTTAGACTGGATTCGCACACGTAGTTTATTTAATTTAATTCTCTCGTTATGGGATAAAATTTATAAAATGGCCTAATTCTGTTCTGTGTAATGGTTATGCATGCATAGTTGTTTAAATAGTTTTTCTTTTGTTTGTAATGAATGACTTGTTTGTTTTGTTTGACTTTATTACTACATGTATAGGTACTTTAATTTCCATAAATTTGAAAGTAAAACAATAACCTAAGCTTTTCTTTTTAATTTCAGGTTTCAGCCGTATCCAATGTATCCGAAAACATTCATATGAAAGAGCATGTTATCAACCTTCTGGAAGCTGGCGAATAACTGCAGTTTAGGAGAAAAAATACAAAAAATTCGAAAGAAATTATAACACAAACTAAGCACTAGTTTGTTTTTATTAGTCATAGCCACATTCCAATATTTCCGAAAAGAAAATGAAAATATCCACACACAAAAAAAATTCGTCAACCTCTGGAAGCTGATGGGATTTTGGGAAACAAAATTGAACAGAATTAGAAGGATATTTATGACTCAAACGAGATGCTAGTCCAATCGTTTCATTAGTTTTGCTTTTAAAATTAAAATGATTGTTTTTATTTTATATTCGCAAGTACTCTTCCCTTTTAAGAAATTCAGCTATTTTCTGCTGTTTTCTAACTCTATGGTATGTACTTCATACTCCAACGAATAACAGCAATAGAATTGTCTACCATCACAACGTTTTTTTTTTCAATTTGAATACAAACAGTTTTTTTTTCATTTTATTTCACTACTATGGTTTGTCACTGTGTTTCTGCAAAGGGAGGGGATTCTTTAGTATGCCTCTGGATTCACTGCCTATACATATGTAACTTTGTCTGTGTACCTAAAGCTAGAACTGTTATCATATATATATATTTCTATTTCGGATGGCAATTCACCAACTTAACTTACCCACCAAGCGTATTGAACGGTCGGTTGATTCCAGCTTCAACAACTGCTTCGGTATGCTTCGACGTTTTGTCGGTTAGTAGTCAAAATGATTAATGAGGATTACGATGGGTACAGAACTCAACCTCAGAAACGAATGGCAAAGGGAATTGATCTAAAGAATTTTCCCCTACGCTGAATGGTCTGAACATGTTCAGCGTCCTAGTAATGTTGGTAACATTGTACTATCTGTGTTGCAAGTAGGCTTCCGGAATTGTTTTCATCTGTCTCCTTTTTGTATTATATCTCCTATAACTCATCCCGAAACAAACTTTAAGTTGAACTATCTCCTAAAAATATTCTCTTATCATCTATCATCTATGTTTTTTCCTCGCGTATTTTTCTTTTTATTGTGTGTTGTGTGATTCTTGCCTGATCTTACAATGGTAGTCTGAACTGAATAAACCGAGATTACAAATGCTCTCACTGACCGGATCGGTTTTGTCCCTGACATGTCCCCTAAAACACACACAAAAGGGCAATTCTGTTCGACGGATCATTAAACAGGAAAACTATTTGCGGCGATGCGATAGATGAATGATACTAAAAACTAAAATAATTGCAAGTTTGATAATTTTTTTTTCTGTTGGTAATCTTTTTTTTAATCCCGTATATTTTCCATTTAATTCGTTCCTTTGCTTATACTCTTTATTTTGGCTAACAACTTTACACGAACACAGAGCGTTTCTGTTTGGGTGTTCTCTCTCACATCACTGTTGTGTATTTTTATTTGCTTTTATCGCGTAACGTAAACTAGATTATTAACGTTTAATGGTAATTGTCTATAGTTTTTTTTTAATTGTTGAACTGTGTTGGGAAAGAAAAAAGTATGTTTTGTTTTATAAGTTGCAGGGTTGCTACGGGAGCGCGGGTTCAATATCCGCTAACGTCTTTAAGATTTCGAGTAGTTTAACGCAAATTGATCGATTCATTCAAGTCTTTTGATAGTGAATGATTTATGCATCGAATCGACGTATTTACGTCTAAGATGTATCACACAAAATTTCTCAAAGTATGAAAAATCACAGGAAGTCAAAAATTTGGAACGAATTCTTAAAACGAGAATCCGAATATTACATCGATTTAGGAAGATTTGTTGGACTCTATAATTGAGTTAACTCCATTTTCTGCGATTGGTGTTTTCCCAATCTTTTGATCAACCGAAGTAATCAAAAGATCGGATAAAAATTAAGTTCATTCTAAGCCATCCCACTCTCTGAATTTTACATGGGACCTCTAAGCAACTTCTAGACGACATGATTAAATGTGTCATTTTTACATCCTTTGTGCCCTTTTGATTAAATTTATCCAATGAGTAAAGTTGTAGTACTTCTTTTACATTACGAAAATCGAACCAAAGGTATACATTACCTATCGGTCTAAAAATAATCATCACATATGGCGGTTCTATACAATTAACTTATCAAATAATTATCTTTGACTACCCAACGATTCCTCTGGACGATTTGCAATATTTGAACATGATTGAATCTGGCGACGTTATCTGATCAAAGCAAGCCGTTTGTTATCATTTCTATTTATGACACTTTCCCAACAACTGAGAACGAAAAAACAACATAAAATAACGATCGATCGCACAGAAAGTTGAAGAAGGACCTATGTGTGGTCTCTAGGATGGACATACGGTCAGGGAAGTTACCACAGCTATGTTTGTAGTTCACGCGGCAAATGGAAACTATTAGTCACAAGAGCCGGGATTCATGGCAAAAATCCAATGGTGCTAATTATCCGATTGAAGTATTGCGTTGACGTGAAATGAAGTTGATATTCGTCAATTTTAGCCAACCAATTTTGAACATTTAAGAACTGATGTTAGACTGCAACGAATCGGTAGAGGATGAACTTGGAAGCAAAAATAGAGTACCGAAGTGGACGCTGAATGAAAACGCCCGAAAAAGGATCCTATTTTTTGACAAGGCCGCCATCTGATGCAGTTCACTAATGTCTTTTTCGCTTGGGAACCTGAAAACAAACCCAGCTTAGTTGCTTATAAACAATGTTTTCAATGGAACTGAGTTTGGTTTTCCCAGAACGGTGGTGGTGTAAGCGAATTGTAAGTATATTTCAGGTTAGGTTAGATTCGCATAACCTAAGTTCGAAACTGGCTTCGTAAACAAACGATTCGATAGCAGTTAGGTTCAAAACTTAGCCATCTTCGGCCTCAAGCGAAAAAGACAAAACTGTCATGATGTTGAGCCGAAAGATCGGTTAGTTTTTCAACTATGAATATTTGTCAGTGCCAGAAAGAGCTATTTCGCCAGTTACTTGTTATTTTTTCGTATTTCAAGAGCGAAGGTTTATTCCAATGAAATTATTTCGACTGTTGGATTGTGCGTTTCAAATTCGGTTACCGATTCAATTGTGATTTGAAATGCTTCGCAGCAAAAAAACTAATGGTGATAGAGATCTGTTGTTATCGAAACATAAATCGCCATTCATCTGCAGCCCAATATCGAAAAGCGGAAACGTATTTCCTTTCAGATTGTAACAGTTTTATCAAAACGATCGATTATGAATGTTTTATTGGTATTCTGCACTGACGGTACTTCTACTTCCATATCAATTTTACTCTCTCTCTCTGTCATTGCTTGACACCTGCTGAACGCGTTCCTGGCAAAAAGTACGATTAAAGCAGGACAAAGAATTCGAACGATTCGCATTCATACAAATAATATATTTTCTGGGCACTTTTGGAATGCTCATTCAACTAAACATCGAACATAATCTTCCTACAAGCTTGGTATTGTCCTTATAATTCTTCAACAACAGCCGTCAGCTCCATTGCCCCTTACCACTCCTTTGCTGTGCATACTTGTGAAAAAAATTCGTTTACGTTTCTTGAAATCTAGAATTAAAGTAGATAATTAATTTAATAAAACATTGTTTTCTCATTTTCCAATTCCACAACCGAGTTACTCTACTTCCTTCTTCAAATTCTTCTGACAAGTAACTGGTCGCCCTCCAGCGACATTCATCGTCCGATCTGAGCATCATTCAGTGCAGTCCTTATCACCGTGGCTGGAAGCGTTATCCTTTCGCACCATTCGTACGAAATGAACTTATAATTTACAACAATCTGTCAACTTCGTTGATGTCAATTTCGACCACCCGTTTGTAGATCAACTCCGTCCAACGGGTACATTTACGTGATCGATTCCGTCGTACCAATTGAATGGCTAGCATTTGGAATTTGCCCATTTTCTTGAATAATAAAGACTTGTATGTATTTAATGCTGATGAACTTAACAGCTGTGCCAATTTTCTATATAAGGACTGTATCACAGCAAGCTGTGCGTTTTTTTCCTTTGTGGTGTCAGAATGACAGGCTAAGATCATAGTTGATCCATCTGACCGTAGGCTGTGCGTTTGAATTACATCGTTCACTTGTTTACCTTTTTACGGTTTCTCTATTTCCAAACTGTCGCACTTTGAAAATTACATGAAAATTAAGGTTTTGAAACATAACTAAGTGAAAAGCCAGATGACGTTTTGGAATTCATCACGTGAACATTGAATGCACCATTAACAACTTTGGAGAACACTATTCTTTGGATGGACTGCCAGATGTTGCAAAAAAACCCGGACGCTAGAAAGTGATATCTCTAATTAGGAAGAATAAATCAATGTCGATACGTGATTTGACTAATAAAGTGGGAACTGGCGTTGGACTGATTCAACGTATCAAGAAACGAAAAAACCCGAGGGCCTATAAAAAGCGTACAATCACCAAACAAAGTGGATATTGTATTCGCGAGATTTTCGGTAGCCCGATGCATGCATTTAGATGGGGGACGAGACCTATGTGTAGGAGGCCTCACAAATCCTGCAGGTCCACAATATTACACTGACGTTGCAGGGTTTCGATGTAAGCGATTTGGACAGATTGATTCAAGTATGGAAATTATGGCAAAATTTTCACAATACTGGTACTGAAAATGCGGAGATATATCCATCCCAGCGTCCGCTGGAGTGGTTGCTTCCTTTGTATGAGAAGCACCCGTTGAAATTTCAGAAATCGTGGCCCTTTTTTATTTCTGTCTTATTTTGAAGCAGTCCTCTATTTTTGCTGATTTTTATCGTCGGAGCAGGATACCAAAATAACTCGGAAGGGTATAGATTTCGCCGAGAAAGATGTCAATCTAACAAACTGCCCTCAACTTAGGCCCATCGAACGTGAAGTTGGTCTTCAAAAAGACTGGGAGTGGCGTTCTAAAAATGTGATGAACACTTGTACGGAACAAGATGAAAAGTGTTCGATCGAAAATCCGTGTAGGAATAATAATAATAATTTCATCTGGTCTTTACAATGTTCAAGTCCCATCTCATACAATAAAGAATACAACGACATCAACGTCATTGGAGTCGATCGCAGAGCAGTGGAAGAGGTCTTTTCATGATTTTTGAAGGGAATAACTACAAACTGGCAAGACAAAGTACATGCTACCTGGTAGAGAACGAAACAGATCAAACTATGTTGGTTCCAAGTTGACTGAGGTACGGTACGAGTTTGTGGACTACATTAAATATCTTGGAAAATTAGTGACATGTGATAACGATGTTCGCCGCGAGGTATAAAGGTGTGTTGTGACTGCGAATAGGACTAGGTACCTGCGGGTTACAGCTTCGTTTTCGTGATGACCATCCATTTCTTTTTTGATTTCAGGTAGCTTTCAAATCTTCATTTACTTTAGCCACAGCTTACTCAATTTTGTCGCCAGACCAATACAATATGGAGTTATCTACAAACAATTTTTCATGCGTCTAAACACCTGCTGATGTTATTGACGTAAAATATAACCAATAAGGGCTCCAACACACTATCCTACGGCATACTCTTAATTATTCCATCGAAAGAAGTGAAAAGAAATTATAGAACTTGCTCATTTGCTTTCTATTACTCCAAAAACTATTCAACAGCCGCAGTAAGTGGTTATTCATGTTTTTTTTCTAGTTGTTGGCTTATTATGGCTTCACACAAACTCAAATAGATTGCAATTAAATTACCACAGTTTCTCAAAAGCTTATCTATAAAATAAGCGATGGCCAAAGTATCAAAAATTTTAATTGAGAGTACAGTCGTAATTCGCTGGTTGAACACATATTGCTATTCAAAACGGAATCTTACTTTAGAGTGACACTTGAACTGAGAATCACACGAGACGCTCCCCATAACAACCCTGTAAACTGATGACAACAAATTTCAAACGAACGCGTTTGCTTGCTAGTAGACGCGTTTGTCTGTCTGCGTAGCATGTGACGTATAACTTTCGGTAACTGATGTGAGTTTGTGTGTGTGTGCTGCGATAAATGTGCATGTAATGTATGTGTTCCATTTTTTCCATCGAGTGATGTGGTTTGCTATAAATAGTTCACGAACGGAGAAATTATAATAGAGATTAGATAGCGTGTGGTGTTTATGCTGTAATCTAGCGGATGTATGTGTGTGTGTGTTGTTTTTAAAACTAGCAACTGTAAAATGGTTTAAGAAGAATAAACGTCTTTTTGGTTTAAGAATAACAGATGCATTTAAACACTAAAACAAGTTAAAGTTATAGCTTTGCACATGTTCCTTTTTTGTTTCATGTAGTGGATTATTAAAATATATAAAAGAAAAAAAATGGATATCAACAATTGTTTGAACAAATCTTCGTTTGTTACAATTATAAAAACGAAAGGAGGAAGAATTTAAAATCTTTCGCTTCATAGGTTAAATATAATGTTTCTCTTTAGGTCCACTAAATTAACCGTTAACTAGTAAAAATGGTTAAATTTTACCCTTTCGCAATTACCTACTTTTCTACTACCTTTTTCTTTACATACTATGACTGCGTTTCAACATGTATATATGCACATCTCCGCAATGGTTTTTTTTTTGTATATCAACATTGCAAGCTTCCGCTGTGTGATTGTGTGGGTGTTTATTTATGTATGTGTATGTTTGTGTGCTAACATTCAACAATGCTTTGCTGGGACACTACTAACGACAAAATGAGACGATCAAACTAGGAAATGAAAACCAAATTCAATCCTGCTTGTCTGCGTATATGTGTGTGCTTATATTGTACAGGGCACTTTTATTCCTAGTCAAGTTCTACCCGCACAGAAATCGAAAAAACGTACTATCTAAGATGTATATGCTTTTCGCGGTTTACGCAATCAATTTTGCTAACAGCTAAAAAATCTTTAGGCCTGGCCCATAATATGAAATATGAACACTTAAATAAAAACATCTCTTAAATTAAGCGAAATAAAAACAGAGCTAAACAGAAAAATTGTAAATGAACTCCAAAAAAAAAAAAAAAAATAACTGAATGAGCAGATATAAATGGAAACAAAAAGTTAGTACGATGGTGCGGAGCTGTATCCCGTACAACAGTGTAACGCGTGGACTTATCTATTCGCTTAGATGTGAGGTTGCTATGATGTCTGTATTTCGTTTCTGACTATAATGTGTGTGTATGTGTTCCTCACTTATCTATCATATATTGTTTAGTTGTTTTCCTCCTTTTCCTCTAAACTTAGTTAAAAGTTTTCCTTCTCAATCTTTAATTACCTACTAAAATAACAATTACTTGAAATATAATTATTATTTCATATGCGTTCTCTTTCCTTTCTAAATTTTCCGGTTGTTACATACCTAACCAATACAATCACACACACACATGCTTTAAACGGTTTGGGGCTGTCTGGATGTGTGTAGAATGCGCGTGTACATGTCCTGATGTACGTGTGTATGTTTTTTTTTGTTTCTGCATGTAGGTCTGTTTACTGTGTAACGGCGGCCACGGTCGGGCCGGTTTTGCCAACCGCTCCCGTACTCGTTTGGATGGCCCGTTTTGCTTCCTCCTCCTGGATCCGCTGCTCGATCAGGTAGTGAGCAACGTTAATGGCATTCGGAGCACCGGTAATGGTGACGATGCGGTTGCGAGTGCCCGGTGCAAAGATACCCTTCTTGGAGATCTGAATGTTGGCACCGGACAGGTGCTGAATCTCAACCAGGCTGCGACCGGCGGGACCTGAAAGTGTACGGAGGGGGAAAGAACGTGTTATTAGTTCCAGTGGTCTATTCATTTGTTTAGCTACGGGATGAGTTTAGTCTAATGCTAGTAATCTATTGCTTTGGTGGTAATATTTCCTATTCCCATCACCGTGGGGTTAGCGCTACCAGCGGTCAGTGTATGTATGTGTGTGTACGTTATCGAGTAGTGAGCGTCGTTCGCTACCATTTGCATTCCATTGCCGGTGTTAGTATAAGGCAGATATGTCAGGAAAAATGGTGTTTGTAGTACATATATACAGACTGTCCTAGAGAGTGATAAAACATTTGAAATCCATTTTGGGTTTATCTCGGGTGCCTTTTTGTTTCAAGCCAGCTTTGCAGGATGTTGTGACAAAGCTGACTCAAAACTTCAGTAAATAAGATATGATTTGGCAAGCAGTTTGTTCACGTAGCAAATGTTGCAAATCGTTCATCGTAAATGGATCAAAGACAGCCAGATGTTAATATTATCCAGTGCTATTAGTTCATCAAGACGGTAGATTTATCTTTTTTTTGACAGGATCTGGCTTCTCGTCTGTATGCTAAATTGGCTGTGATTGATGAACCGAGCATTATATATTCATGACCCTGTTCAAATAAAAATCGTCCTATTTGGAGATTGTGGGTAACGGTGATGGCATATCTTGAAAAAACGTATTCCAACAGCTAATATTTACCATTGCAATCAATTACTAATAGAACTTAATAGGGAAATGTTTAAAAACTCGCCAAACATTTAATCTCTTTCTCATAACCTAACAAGGACCGGGGCTTGGAGTTCTCCCATCTATGCAATGAACGAAACCGTTCAGTGGTTCCATCATAGTTTTAATTTGCAATTCTCACTTTGAAACTAAAGCAACATGCATTAGTCTGCTTTCCACTTCAAAGAACCGTGATGGTGTTAATATAAAATTTAAAATATTCGAATGGTCTTCAATATTCGATGTTTCAACATTTGAAAACATTTTCCTCAGGATTAAAAAAAGAGCTTTGATTTCTTATAGCTCTGGTGGTCAGCAAAACGTTGAGCTTCGCGGACTTCGAGTTTTGTCGTATTCGACCCTCAATTCGTAAGATGGAAAATTCACTGACAATGTAGAAATTTCTTATGCTTTCGGAAGCCGCCTTTATCCAGTTCCATCATATAAGCCACTCAGTACTGATATTGTTCAACATATTAGTCCATGCAGAATGTTTCATTTTATATGACAATCTAATACATGTTGCTAAAAGTGACAATGTTAGAATTGACATTCCTGTGTATAGCGGGTAAGAAAAAATTGAGGCACGCAGCACGACCTGATACTGCGTTGAACTCATTAAAATAGACATTTTGCGATATAGAGTAGTGGAATATGTTACGATTGAAAAAGGACTTGTATGAAAAATATCGAGATCCCCTTCAAGCCTTCAAACAACGTCAAGCGTCAGTCGCCTGCGAGAATTTGATTAGGTTTGATGGAGTTTTCAGTGTCGCAAACTACCGTTCAAAGCCCATTCCATTGACCGATCATTTTGACGCCAAAATAGTTTCAATTCGAATATTGAATGAAATTTCGCAATCACAATCAAAGCGAAACATGGAAGTAGTGCGTGCAACATCAATATAATATAAATTTTCAATATTCATCTTTTATTATTTTTCGAAACAATCGTTTTTGTATTGTGTATCCAATTCATCGTCATTATTTCGCTGTTATTTTTGTTATTTAAAAGCTAAGTTTCCAATCGAGAAAATAAAACTGTTAAATGATATTTCTTAGTGATTTATACACAATCATTATGAACGAACCATGAAGTATATGTTTTGACCTAATTTTTAGCGATTAAAAAAACTATGAACTATAATTTTCGGCAAATGTAAACCTAGACGGTAGACGAATCTTACACCGTACAAACTGGTCTGATGGATCAACCCCATATTGGGTGCCCGTCGACCTCAAAAAGCGACGTCAGCGTACTGAATGTTGACAGTCGGTTAAGTATGCGCATGCTTGCAGATCAAATCCATTATCACCCAGTCTGCTTCCAACGGTGAAAACAGTTAAATAATAAATATATTTTATTATGTGGATCGAGATGTCGTGGTTCAGTTCCAACATGTACGGAATGTGGTTAAACGAGAGTGTGACGGAAAACCCTGCACAGTTGTCGGTGCACAACAATTGAACCTCTCTTCGTCTACCACATGAAAATTTTCTATAAAACGGCTTAAGCTTATCCCATACAAAATCCAGCTGGAGCAGGAATTGCAACCCGAAGACCGTTTTTTAATGCAAAGTTGTGTCCACCGACATAGTCCATTTCTAAGGTCTTCTGGTTGTAAACGCGGATTTGGAGCTTTTTTCCAGGATGTTTCTGGCAGCTTCCAGACAAAAGGACAAACCTCTCATTCTGCCAGATTTTTAAGTTTTAGAAGCTGCTACACACATATTTTGGAAATTTGGGTAATACTGTCCCAAATTTTACAAAAATCTATTGATACAGGTTCTATGAAAACTAAAATGTATACCAAATTTCGATGACTTTGAGGTCGCTATCAAGTACCAGATTTTGCCAGACATTTTTTAGTTGAACTGCCAGATTTTTTATTGAAAAATGGTGGCAATTCTGGGGCCATATGTCCGAAATCATGTTCAAAAGTTATTACCATGAATCGATATTTTGAATAAAGCCAAACCGAAATTTAGATAAAAAATTATCGTTTGTACGTTGTGTATAAAAATCATGTTTTTAAAAGCATTTACAGGAAGTTTGTTAAACAAGACAACATTAAGGACAATTTCCCTGTCTATGTAGAGGATGGTACAGTAGAGGAACGACTGCACGATCTGACTCCGAGTATACAATGTCACTATGGAACACAGTAACCCCTATGCATAGACTACGCTATGCACATAAGACAATCAAACTGCCATCTGTCAGCTTCGAGAACAATTAGTTCTGTCAAATAAACGAATAAAAAAAACCGTTATCACCGAAAATTTGACGATGCGAAAGATATTTACCAAACTCTTCCCGATGGTTTTGACTGATGACGACTTTCTGAATGCAAAACGTTATTGACATGATTTCCCAATTTCTTTTGAGTCTCGGTTGATCCCAAACAGCCGATTTTCCCTATCCCTAACATTGAAATTCTCACTCAAAGGACACCACTATATTCTGCTAACAAGAAGCTGATAAGTATGTCGTACATATATTTTTATATTTTAATATTTTAATATTTTAATATTCTAATATTTTAATATTTTAATATTTTAATATTTTAATATTTTAATATTTTAATATTTTAATATTTTAATATTTTAATATTTTAATATTTTAATATTTTAATATTTTAATATTTTAATATTTTAATATTTTAATATTTTAATATTTTAATATTTTAATATTTTAATATTTTAATATTTTAATATTTTAAGGTAATGGCTGTGTCTACAGCGGCTACCCACCGCTGCCGATGGATTCCCATCAGTTTCCTTTTCTTTTTTTTCCTTTTTTTTATTTCGACTATGTTAGTCATATTTTCTTTTTTACGTTTTAATGACATTCAATTAGCTAGAGAATACTGGGTAGGGAAAGTTATGAAGCTTAGAGCCATAGTACTCAAGTGACAGCAAGGATGTGAAGTAAACAGATCGGAAAACTAGAAGTGGCAGGGTCATTAGAACAGGCTTAATATCGGGCGGGCTTAATTTTACTGTTTACTTCACATCCTTGCTCTCACTTGAGTACTATGGCTCTAAGCTTCATAACTTTCCCTACCCAGTAATCTCTAGCTAATTGAATGTCGTTAAAACGTAAAAAAGAAAATGTGACTAACATAGTCGAAATAAAAAAGGAAAAAAAGAAAAAGAAACTGATGGGAATCCATCGGCAGCGGTGGGTAGCCGCTGTAGACACAGCCATTACCTTACACAATGTAGCAAACTCGCCACGACTGTAAGAACAGTGACAATAGTCTAATAAAAATCTATCCCGGCATTCAAAAAGCATACAGAGATGAACAGCAGCAATCATCATTAAGATTGATGCTAATCGTCGACAGGTTTTCAGTGGTGATCTTGCGTGGCTTAATTTTTGCCGGTTGTCACGGTAAAGATAGATACGTCTACCTTTATCAGGACACGTGATAGTGAACTCGGGTGATTCGTAGTTATTCTGCCTAAGCTCGACCCTCATTATCAGAAGGCAAAAATTAAGCCCGCGCGATATTAAGCCTGTTCTAATGACCCTGCCACTTCTAGTTTTCCGATCTGTTAACTTCACATCCTTGCTCTCACTTGAGTACTATGGCTCTAATTTTCATAACATTCCCTACCCAGTAATCTCTAGCTAATTGAATGTCGTTAAAACGTAAAAAAGAAAATATGACTAACATAGTCGAAATAAAAAAAGGAATTAATATTTTAATATTTTAATATTTTAATATTCTAATATTTTAATATTTTAATATTTTAATATTTTAATATTTTAATATTTTAATATTTTAATATTTTAATATTTTAATATTTTAATATTTTAATATTTTAATATTTTAATATTTTAATATTTTAATATTTATTATGAGGAGTTTTTCGGCTAATCAGATATAAATTAGACAGCGAAAACAACAATATTGCTTTTACTTTCAACGTTTCAATGGATTTATTCCACCTTTATCAAGGATTAAAAGGAATAAATCCATTGAATCGTTGGAAGTAAAAGCAATATTGTTGTTTTCGCTGTCTAATTTATGACTGATTAGCCGAAAAACTCCTCATAATAGAAGCTCGACAGTCAAGAAGACATTCATAATTTTAATATTTAAATATTTAAATATTTCAATATTTTAATATTTTAATATTTAAATATTTAAATATTTCAATATTTTAATATTTTAATATTTTAATATTTTAATATTTTAATATTTTAATATTTTAATATTTTAATATTTTAATATTTTAATATTTTAATATTTTAATATTTTAATATTTTAATATTTTAATATTTTAATATTTTAATATTTTAATATTTTAATATTTTAATATTTTAATATTTTAATATTTTAATATTTTAATATTTTAATATTTTAATATTTTAATATTTTAATATTTGAATATTTTAATATTTTAATTGATTAATATTTGAATATTTGAACATTTGAATATTTGAATATTTTCATATTTTGATATTTAAATATTTTAATATTTCAATATTAATATTTAACATTTTTATATTTCAATATTTTATATTTTTATATGTCTATATTTTCAAATTGTTATTTTTATATTTTTATTTTCTTTTTTTATACTTTTATTTTATATTTTTATACTTTCATATTTAGTGAAAACCAGTTTTTATCAGCCCCTTGGTGAACTGATAAAACGGTGGCATTGAAAAAATCGGGACATATTTTCCTTTCTTTTTAATAAACCGAAGCTCTTAAAATATACTTTAGTCTCTAGATATAGCCTTATAAGCCTTTTCAATTATTTAGTTTAAATTTCCCGTAAAGGAGCCTGGCAGCGCAAAATTTAAAAAAAATCAAATTTTTATTTTTGCATATTTCGGATCTCTAAAATAAGAAAAATATGCTCAAGAAAGGATTTACTCGAATTCGAACCACGTTGTCTGCTAGAGCCCAGCAAACTATCAACTATAAATTTACATATGAGGCTGACAAAAATCGGGGGCTGATTAAATGGGGTCTTCACTGTATTTATTTTTTTATATTTCTGTATGTTTACTTTTATATATTTCTATATATTTATATATTCTATATGTTTATATTTTATATATTTACACTATTATTTTTATATTTTTATACTTTTTATTTTATTATATTTTTAAATTTTTATATTTTTGTGCTTTTATATTTTAATACATTTGTTGGTTGGCAAAAAAATACTATTTTTCTAGATTTCCTGACCCATTTCTTTCAAAATTCAATTCCCCGATTGTTTATAGACCAAATTAAGCCACTTTCGTTTACATTTTTAGTAAAAACTCGGAGTATAGTCAACCAATCTTCGTAATATTTGAGAGATTAATACAGAATAGATAGAAGCATCAATTGCCTTCTCTGAATTGTTTCTATCATTTATAAGATATTCAAACTCAAATTTTAAAAATCGTTTTTCTCAACATGTGCTAAATGGCGTTTGTCACAAGGCCTGTTTAGCGTGAAGTTCAAGCTCAAACTTAACGAAAACTAAAAAAATCTGGAAATGATAATCGAAGTTTAAATAAGTCAAAAAGAAAGGATATAGACTTGAATCAACACATCCTTAGGAATCCAATACGCTTAAAAATTCCCATAGTTATGATTAGCAAATTGATTCCGTTCACCCTTTATAGTATCCAGCTCTGTCAGCTACTGATGAGACGAGGTCGAAACACGATAGTTCGATTTATGAAGACTCATATCACAAAGCTTCAGTACGTTTCAATTTTTAGAAAATTTTAGATCTCATTTCAGAATATTGGAAGAGATTTCAGTGGATTAAGAGTTTTTAATAAAATCAAATGCTCTCCACGCATTTTTTGCTTAATCATAAAATTTGATACATTGTCAGACGGGTGGACCTTGTGAACGAAGGGTATAATAGCTAACTTTTTATTGGAGACGGACTACTGCGACCAGTAATTAGATCTATTGGAGTAAAGTCCCAACTTTAATAACCCGACTATTCTCAAATATAATTCAAATGACTTCGTCTCATCAATGCTTGGCAGAATGCAAGGTGTTGGGTTGTTAATCGCAATCAGTACTTCCGTGCTTGCGGGACCAATTTACTTGTAAACACAAATTTTCGTTTCGAAATTAGAAATTAGTTTATCGGAGTGACCAAGTTGGTCAGTCATATACCGATGAGACGAAGTCGAAGCGCAAATCCATAACGTACAGTTATGTTGCACAATGGTAATGGCGCTGCTGGAGTGGGTTTAGAACCAATAACAAAGTGATCCGCTTTTTAGCTAGGGAGATGGGGGTCAATCGACTGAAAGCGGGTTCTAATAACATTTTTGAATGCTTTTACAACTTTGTTCTGCAATTTCGGCAACCTTAAAAATTTTTACTATTTTAATAAAGTAATAAGTGATTAGTGTATATAAAATTTCATATGCCTATTTTCCATACATATTTTCATAGAAAAATGAAAATTCTTGTGAGTAAACCAGAAGTAAAGGAATACGCTCGATATTGTGAATTGTAATATAATCCTAGTAAATTCTGTTTAAATTAATAATGTAATGAATCAATCCTAAATAAATAAAAACCCGTCATCAAATACGTTTTGAATCGATGGGAAGGCACGGTAAATACCAACCATATCCCGCAACTTTTCGCCTAAGAAATATAGAACCAATATACAATTCTGTTATACATATTTATATTGTCACCTTCAAATTGTAATAATGTTTTGTGTACTAGTCTTTACAACAAATTGCACGAACAATGAGAAATGAAATTGATGAAAGTCGTTCAGTCTTCGGTGAGGAGCCTCGAATCATGTTTGCCGTAATGTTAGTAAAAGCTTTGTTTATTAGCAGGAAACCCGAATTCATTATTTTGACGCGCACATGCCGTACATCACGTATAATCACTAAGCAACACACCATAAGCCAGCATTCGTCACGGCATGCTAGGATAGCAGAAGCAGTCGAAAACCGAATTCTATTCGGTTCTAAACACTTCCGCGTTGGTTAGTTGAGGAGACAATCCCGAAATCTAGCACCGGAGTTAGTGAAACAAAAGCGACATCTACACGTGCAGTGGTTTGCGGTCTTAGATGGTATCAGGTTAGTAATCGTATAAGTAAAATAACCAAAATTGTCTAAAAGAAAGGATATATACTTGAATCAATAATAAAAAGCGGCCAGATTCGGTCTCTCGATCATCGCTTTTTCAGTTCGCTGTTTTGATCTTGCTTTGAAGGGCGGGAGGATTGTGTTAAAATTGCGTCTCGATCATCACCATCCATCATCGTCATCATCATCATCATCATCATCAAGCATCATAGATAGTCACTCTTGCTAAGCTACGGTTCTGATAAACGTCTTACCTATTTGTACTATATCTCACTTTCATTGGCTATTCTTGTTTGTTTAGTTTTAGCGTGTCTTTTAGTCGTTCTTTTTTAGTGGAGATGTGTTCCTAACTAGTGTTGTTTATGTGTCTTTCGTTTTGTTGTAACCAACCAACTAGGTTAGTGGAATATGGCAACGAGTGTCTTTGATTTTAAAAATTTGTTTGGTTTGACCAATATAGTTTTTTCTTCCTCTTCTAATGTATAAAAATAATATAGATAGTGGATTGTTCGTTTCTCTGCTTCGCTTACACTAAACAAAATAAACATCCTACCACATTTTCCTACTAACTATCACGACTGGCAATTTTCCTTCACTAGAATCGTTTCATGGATAACTATTTCATAAAAAAAATATACAACGTTAGTTTTGGTGTCACTAACTTAAACCTTTCTACACTCTAAATTCTAACCAGCTATCGTTTTGTACCTATTAAATTTTTTTTTCATTGTATCATCACATTACACAATTTTTTCTTTCCCCTTCTGTTTTGTGTGGATGTCGCGTTTCAATAGTGATGATCGGCAGGGTTTTCTAGCGATGCATTCATCATCGGAAATGCATACTGCAGAAACGGCGCATAGATGGAGTGAAGGTAGGGATTACCTGCAAGTACAACACACACAGAATTGGTAGAGGGAGCGAGCGAGCGGAATCGTGAGGTCAGCGATGGCAGGGTTGGGTGGTGATCAAACAGGAAAACGACAATAACGGAACTATACTTGAAACGGGTGCCTGTTGCGGGGGGAGTTGTTCGGGTGTTTGTGAAAGGGGATGAAACACGCGCGAAGGGGGTGAACTTAATAAAGGGTGTAGAGTGTGATAGTAAGGGATAACTATTGTACAAAAGTGTGATTTTTTAACTGTTTATACTGATGAGGCGACGTGAAAAGCGCTACTAAACTGTATCATGCTTTTGAGATTTTGAAATGAATATTGTTTGTTGAACTGTGGCTGTGAGATTTTGACGTGTGAATGTGGTGATTTTTTGTTGAAGTATCAGAAAAGACTCCTCGATTCGTTTGTATTATGTGTTTGCTAATTATACGGTAATACTACTGACTGGACGATTAGCTGGTAGACGGACTAACAATGATGAACATTTCAAAGCTTGATACATGTCTTCAATCCGAAAATCTCATAACTTCACCTTAATTAATTTTCTTCCGAATATTTGCAGGGTATCGGAAATAAGTTATTACATTTGAGTTGTGTAATAGTTTTAAAAAGCCCATCACAGCATGCTGTGCGGTTGGCTGTCAGCTTTTTGGTTTGTTTACTATTACTGTATGGTTTAAATTCTTTGTTTCCGAAAGGTCGCGCATTGAAAGTGATGTGAAACTTAAGGTGGCTAATGGGGTTTTTCATTGAAAACTCCGGGGCAGTGGATAGCCCTGGTGTTACATTTTCTATCAGAAGAGCAGGCCACTAGACGTGTTTCATTCCCACTTCTGCTGGAAAGTGCAAAACCAGTGTAATTGACTGCCCCGATGTTTTCCAATAAAAAATTGCACAAGTGAATTGGCGAAGCACTTTGGAGTTCATCACGCGAATGTTAAAGCGATCATTAACAAGTGGATGAACGGCTGGGCGAGATAGAAAACCCGAGGACTTGAAAGTAGTATTTATAATTAGGAAGAATAAATCAATGTCGATACCTGCTTTGGGCAATATAGCGAGTACAAGCGACGGAATTATCCAAAGTATCAAGAAACCGAACAACCCGAAGGCCTACAAAAAGCAGAAAATGCCAAATAAGCACCTGGAAATCGTTTCAGGAGTTTTGCAGTGCCTGAATGCATGCATTTTAATGGACGACGAGAACTATATGAAAAAGGATTCTAAAGCCCTTCCATTACCATCGCAGGAGAGGGTACAAGCAACGCGGACAATTTGATTCAAATAGAGAAGTTTGGTCAAAAATTGCTGGTATGGCAAGCAATGTGATCCTGTGGTTTGAAGTCTACTACTTTTTACGCCATCGGAATTATACCTTCCGGAAATTAAAAGATCTGAATGTTTGCAGAAGCATTTGTTCCCTGTACATGAGGAGCATAGTATCAGTATTTACTGTTTTGGGTGGATGTAGTGTCGGTGCATTATGACTAAACAACTTTGACTCAAGGAAAAGGATATATATTTCGTCGGGAAAGAAATCGATCCACCAGATTGTCTTTAACATATCAAAAACTACTGGGCGGTTGTGAAGAGGATCAAAAAACACAGTTTTGTTATACTGCCGTACACCGAATAAACAATAATCCTGCATGATTTCTCTTCCAATGTGCTATAACTCCCGTCATTCCTGTATCCCCATTTCAAATACATTACTGCCTTATGCCAAGCTCTAGGACCGTGCATCATTTCAATTCCGAGCAAGAACCTTCCTGATGGTAAAATTGCTTCAAACAAAATTCATCATCGAAGACACCAGTACCCCGTTTGAAATAATATCCATTGAATTCGATCAGTCATTGAGTATTCTGAAGAATTCATTAGACCTGACGCAACGATTTTCGGTCGTGACCGAAATTTCAAAGCTTCTTTGGGATAAGCTCAGAGTTGTGTTAAAATGGCACTGTTGGCGGCAAGTAGTTCACGAAGCACTATCGCGACTACGTACCCGATCGTAAAGTTGAGATTGACGGTGTTGTCACCGATACGAGTTTAACATGCGGGGATCTGCTGGAATACGAGGTAGGCTATTTCAAAAACTCTCGCCAGTGAAGATTCATTCAGCACCTATCGTAAAATGGAACAAAATCCTATTTACATTCAGACTCGTATTGAGTGTACTTCGACGGGTCTGATTTTCTAGATTATACCATCTTCAATATGTGCCTCAGAAAAAGTGCGTCACAGACGAGAGTACTTCTTTTGTTGTGTCTAGAAGCTATAAGAAAAGGAAAATGTTTTCTCTTTTAAGATTCCTTGTAAAGGCCAATATTATTATTATTTATTTATTTATTATCCGCTTGTATCTAGAAGATTCCCGCGGAAGAGTACCCTTGGGGATCAAAAATGATATTTTTTCGGCCTTCGGTGCCAGGCATTCAAATTTTCGTTTGTCACGTCAGGGTCAAAAGTTGCTAGAGCCGCGGTTGGGCATCGGTGGCTTCTTGATATCGCGGAACGTCTGACCGCACCGAAGTTAGTTTTAGGAGAATTTCACGGTACGGCATGAGGGTTGTTTTTATAATGGGGTAATCAGACTATTTTACTCCACGAGGTTGGTGACTTCGATATGATAATTTAGAATAGTGATTCTCAACCTGAAGTCCTAGGGTGTCGTAATAAGGTTTCTGGGGGTCCGCGAAAATGAATTTTTTTTTCGGTTGGATATTGAAATTGAACGCTTTTTCGCAAACAAACAAAAAATAATATATTGCTAGCAAACAAAATTGATCTTCACAAACATTATTATATCATCGCCTCCAGTTGCGCAGTGAAATGAATCAGCCTCAGATAATAAACGTGCCCGTAAAGCGGGGAAATATTTTTTCGATTGACTTTGCACAAAATCCCCTTTGACCTACACTACCGTTCTATGCATAATTGTCCCATGTATATAGGGAATCCCATAGAACATGGGACAAATATGCTTATAACGGTAGTACAGTAGACGTTGAACTGTTATCAAACGTTAAAGCGCATCTTAAGGAAGTGACATACATACAGCTACACCACGTGAGAAACTGTGTATAGTTAACGTTTAAAAGTTAAGGCCAGACAGAAAAGTTTATTGCAAAGAACACCATGCAACGCGGCGTCGAATATGAAAATGTCAAAACCAAGAAACTTAGTATATGGATGACGATAAAATTGAAGTGCGCCTACACGACCTAGTGCCGCGATTTAGACCAGAACACATTAAAAGATTTCCGTTTTAAACGATATTTGATGAAAAAATTGCAGTGGCATTCCCAACGGCGTTCGTGTTGTTAAAATGCAATTGCAAAGTAATGCTCTGAACAGACCCTGGACAGATCCCCACATGCCAGTTTCTAACCAGATGAGAGAAAGCAAATGGGCTGAGCCCCAGGTTGGGGTGGACAATCAGGGCCAAGAAAATGGCATTAAACACGCAGCACAAGACCTTCCCGTCCGCAGTAACTTTGCGTTATTTTTTATTTTTACATGATGTAAAATCATGAAAACTCCACGGCTCAGTTATGGTAATGCATTGAATCGTGTCAAAAATAAACATGAAAATGGATGTGAAGTCGTGGGGGTCCGCAACAACCATGGCTAATGTCGATTTGAAAAAGGTTGAGAGTCGCTGCATTAGGTTATTAGGTAATAGCTGAACCCCACTGTAGCGAACAAGCGTTCAAGGTCATCGGATATAATCTATGTCTCGTCAACATTGATTAGAACAGCTATATGACGAACAATACGCGACGTCATTTTATGACACGTTTTTGGCGATTTTGGTCCGTCGATCACTAAATATTCTGAAAATTTTTTAAACCTGATTTGCAGATTTTGGGCAATTTTAAATGTTCATCCGGGTAAGCTCAGCGTTGTGAGTTTCTGACCGAAGGCGGGAAATGACATTTCTGGCGAAATGTTTTTCGCGAGGGTCTGCCAAGTTTACGAGCCCGCTCACAAAATTGAGATCGACGGCGTCGTCACTGATACGAATTTGGCATGCGTAGATCTGCTGATTTGCGGTGTTCGCTGTTTCAAGGACACTAAGCAGAGAAGATTAATTCAGCTTCGATTGCAAAAGACGGGATAAAATAATACGTCGTCGAGTGACCCTCATCGAGTCGAGTGCTTTGTCGAAATATATATATTCTTCGATAAGGTTCGTGTATCTGTCCACTATTTTTGTACCGTGTACCGTTTGTTCGGTGTTTGAAGAGTCATAATTTTTGCTTAATCGTCCTACATGTCCCTGATTCCTGTTTCAAATTCCTCCGGAGGAAGGGTACAAGTTTTTGTCTCATTTGATTCTTTATTCCGCAATTCATACTCAGACAAAACGAGTACCTGGCAGGAACACTCAAAAACGTTCTTTCAATCCATGGTAAAAAAGTACTCTCAGATGTACCCGCTTGTTTTCGACTATACGAAATCTGAAAAACGCGTATGAGGAGTTCGATCCAAAAAAACGCGGATATTGGAACAGTTTTTTTCATGGGTTAACGACAGAATCATCAATGAGCACTTTTTGAAACAAAGCCGACGTTTGGGAAACTGGATCAATACATGAAAACGTGGAATATTCAAACTTTTCAATATTTTATTTCGCCTAGAAGGCAAGTCCGGAGTCTGCTCCGGCACTGATCTACTGCGTTGTGTAATATCGCGAAAGGATGACCATTTTCGATTACGGAGTTTTCACTTACTCTCTTATCATGCCACGGGAGCAGAAGGAATCAAATTCTACGCGTTTAAAAATCTACCTGACGCTGTGGAAATGTGCTTGTTGATTTTATTCAAGCTTGTTTCTCATAGTTTAAGGCAAGATGGAAACCTGGAAAACCTGTCTCCGATCACAATTCGTATCGGCTGATATTTTAGATTCAACTGTATTCCTCGATACATCCATTGTAGAATTCCAGGTCACATACGCCCGCAGATGGTCTCAAACGTACTTTTAACAAATTTCGAGAGATCTACTGCCGCAAGGATTGACTTTTTTATTTTTATTTACGTGACCTTAAAATGTTTTTTTATTCGTCACGCACAAGGATTGACCAAAAGTGGATAGGTCCACTGACTTCGACATCTTCAGTCAACATCACGTTGAATATAATCCAACAAGTCTCTAACCTAACTAGAGCATTGTTATGTCAAATTCATGGAAAACGTGGGATTTATTGAAAATCTGAAGAATTTGAGCTCACATCCACAGATCCGTAGAAACGGCGCATTCCCTATCCCAACATTGTATAAATAATTTTCTGCTATAACATGGAAACTACACAAACCGGATAAGTGAAAGTCGTGTTAGTACAGTCGATTTTGTCGAGAAAAATCAAAGTCAATAAGTCGTAGAGTTTGTTTTTAATTACATTGCCGTTCTGTTTAGACTGTTTTTTTTTATATAAAACCGTTTATATAAGACATTTTAGGACGATGCTCAGCTTGACATCCTATGGCATGGTTTTCTATCTGGCTGGGTCCGCGAACAATGCACCTATCGACGGGACTGAGAGGCATTTTAATTTTACAATGAACAACTCAACGTAGCTCAGTAAAATATCAAGTGTTATGAAGAATAAAGCTCACTTCGTATGTACAAAAAATTAAAAAAAAAACAACAACACTTCAACTCACTGTCACGGTATATGTCCTGATGAGATGAATAAATCATGCATGTTTCCAAAACGTGACAGAAAAAGAGAGTGTGAGCGTGTGGATATGATAGAGAGAGAGAGATCGAGATGATGATGATAACTGAGATGGAATGGTTGCGCGCGCATGAGACTTGGACGTAGATTGTATTAGGAGGGAATGCGCGAATGACTGCTTCATACCGTGATCCACGCGACGACTTTGTTATTCAATGTCTTATGATGAGAGGTTGTATGGCCACGCGGAGAAATTAGTAGACTTGGATGGCTTGATGAGACGCCGCGCGATGACCTGTGACTACAAGTAAACTATGGAACACAGCAAACCGTCACTTACCTAGAATAGCACCAACGATCACCTCGGGGATCTCCACGTTCTTCTCCTTGCTGGTGCTCATCTCGGCCGGTGTTGGGCTCTTACTGAGCGATCCGAGCGATTGGGCGGCGGCGGCCGCATTTAGCGCATTGGCACTAGTTAACCCGAAGGCATTATTGTTAATGGAGATCGGTGTGGCGGCCTGCGTTCCCGGATGCCGAAACGGATCGAAGGTAGCGTCGTAGCGTTCCAGGGATGTACGAGGTGTCGCGGTGCCAGCACCGTGAAGATACGAATCCAGATTCAGCTGTCCCACCGCTCCGTATACACTGTTGGCTGCAGAGGCGGCTGCTGCTGCGGCCGAGGACTGCTGCAACTCTTGCACACCGAGGAAGCTCAACGGGGCTGTGTGGGTTCCGTTTTGGAGACCGACACCGATACCCAGCACTCCGTACTTGGCGAGGACGGACAGTGCAGCGTGTACCTCATTTGTGGCCGTGTCGGAGTAACCGGACTGTCTCATGGCACCCTGCAATTGTTTTTGAGATGAAACGGAAAGAAAAAAACGGAGAAAAAATAGAGAGAAGACGAAATTGTTAGTTGAGCCGTTGATTACCATGGGACATCAGGGAGGGTAGCTTATATAGTAAGAGACAGAGAAATAGTTCAGAGAGTTCTGAGAGCTGACGCCAAAAAATCGTGTTCGTCTTCTTTTATATCTTTGTTCTGAGGAGAGAGCGAGACAAAATCACGGATGGAGGGTTGCATTTCGAGAGACGCCTCGAGAACACAAAAGAAAACTGTCGTTTCGGAAAAATATGCGACAGAAAGTGAGAGAGAGAGAGATAGGAAAAAAACGAGAAAAAAAAGAATATATAAAATTATCGAAATGAAACTTCTACCTTAATATGTTCAAGCAATTGTGTGGTAACTGTAGGATTAGTTTGTGGTGAAGGTGCACCTAGATTTAATGACAGATTCAATCCGGTGCCGTTGACCAGTAAACCGGTCGCGGAAGCCCCGGGCATAGCGCCGCCCAGTGTGGAATTTAATGATGCGGTACTGGAGCTAAAAGTGGGATTCTGTGATGCGGCAAATGGCGAACCAGTGGGGTTGAAATTGGCCACCGGTCCGTTGATGTCTGCGTATGATACGTTCAAGCATGAACCGGATGAGGGATCTTCGACGATCTTAGCCAGGATCATTTTGCATGCAATCTTGTTGTTGTCCTTCTCGCCGATTATGGTAATGCAACGCTCCTGTAGCGTGAGTTCTTTCGGCTTTTGCGATATTTGTACGTACGAGCCCGAATCCTCCTTGATCTGTTTGATGTAGGCCCCGGCTTTGCCGATGATCATACCGGCCGTCGAGTTCGGGACCAGTATCTTGATCTGCTTGTCGCGCTCGGCCGCCTGCTTGGCGTCGATATCGGTTAATGGCTTGGTCATGTCGGGCTTCTCGCGAATCTTATCAATGATAAAATCGAGCACAGTCAATATACCATCGACTGTGCCGCTAATGAGACAGACGCGTTCGGATGTTCCTTGAGGATGAGAAGTAAAATGAGAGAGAGAAAAAAAGAGATATTCGGTGAGCTGAGAATGTGAAACTTTTTACAGATGCTGATAGAGACAGAGAAAATAGAGTGTGAATGGGAGAGCCCAGAGGGTTTCTGGGAAACATACTGCAATGGAGTTTCGAACATTAGTTTCAGTAGGCTATGGAAAAATGATCCAAAATAGGCACGGCCTATCTCGATTCTACTGTTGTTTTATGTTTTTCTTTTGTATTCGGAAGATACCGTGAATGGTTAACACAGAGATAACAAACGAGTAAATATTGATTCATTGAATGAAGGCAAAGTAAAACAATAAAGTTACACAGATAAATGATCGCAATGAGCAGATATGAATGCTACATGAAAGCTGATCGTCCGATGGAAGGCGCGGGTACAAGTTCTTAGTTAAGTTTGTGAATGTTTTGTCACCGCGTAATTGTTAATTAGTAATAATATGAAGGTGGTTTTCTGTTTAGATTCTGTTGGCGAATACTGAAGAAAGTTAACGAACGGAACACTAACAGATAATCGTAGACAGAGGCAAGTAGTAGTACGTTAATAACTAAAACGAGAAGATAGATAACAAAACTAAGTCGGGAATCGTTGGATGAAGAGATAGAAACATTGGATAGAATGGTTCACAGAAGGGAAAACGGTTGCAGATTTGCAGGCACATACTTAATAGGGGCGCATTCGCGAAACAGTCGTTCGACGACAACGAAATAGGTCGCTAGTTAAATTGTGGAATGTGGATTTCTGATTCTTACCCGGATAGAAGTCATGTGCCTTGGACATTTTCACACGCGCTCCAGCATCCTTCTGCAAGGAGGCAATAGTTTCGCCTCCCTTGCCGATGATAGCCCCGGCGGCCACCGACGGGACCAGTGTTTTAAAGTGATAGTTATCAACGTTGTTGGCTGCACTGCCGCCATTGGTTGTGGTCGTAGTGTTTGTAGTTCCGGTTGCTAGAATTAGACAGAAAAGTAAGTGTTTAGTTAGTATGATAATAAACTTGATTTTTCTTATGAAAAGTGGAAGGATAAATGTTTGTAATGTACAACGAAAAAAACCGAGAATCTAATGAATTTAATGAATGTACGTACGTAGACTTTGAAAATACATATTTAAAAAAAAAATCAGTTTAAGTTTGACTGGTAAAGAAGTAGATTCAAAACAAACAATACTCATTCAGAATAATTTCACGACATGTAACACACATCATTCGGCTCGTCAACTAGAAAATCTAAATGAATATGACCTCTCTCTCTCTATCCTCACATTGGCACAAATACACACGTACATATATCTATGCGGTCTGCTGCGCCGGAATTGGTTACAGTCCGCGTACGTAACCGAAGTCCGTGTGTGCACCCGTCCATTCACGTGACTAGACCAGCTTGCGGTCCATCAGCGACTAATATTTTATTTATTGCGACAATCTGTGCGCGCAATTGCTGCTTTTTACTGTCCCCGGTCGGTTGCGTGCGTTGAATTGATAGGGGAGCGCTGAAGCTGTAATTTAACGTATCCACCCACCTTCGTGAAGTGCGTTTGTGCCTTTCGAAACTTATGCGTCATCGATTTCAGTATGACCGAAAAGCCTACTTTGTCAGTTGACAAACACAAACTAGCTCTTGCTCCTCTGGATGGTTTCTATCTTCCCCGCAATAGCTACACCATCAACCGATTTCCAAATATTTAAACCGTTTGTTGTTATTAGACGTGACGGCTTCGGCAAACAATCGGAAGAAAGTGAAACTTGATTGTTTTCGATCCTCGAATGGAGTGCGCGACGATCGCGTAGCAAAGTGGAGGCGTGGGCACAAATTATGAACTCGATCCCACTGGATACGCTTTAGTCAATTATTGGGCGGTTGTGTTCATAAGTGGTATGTTTAATATTGGGGCTCGTTTTGCTTTGGCTCAAGCTATTTTCGACAGATATCAGATGTAAACAATGATTGCCTGTGCAGCGGAGTGAGCTGAATAAAACAACAGTGTTGGTAGAGACGAGGAGTAGCAGTCAACCTTGACATTTAAATTTTACTGTTCCCCAGCTTGCTGCGATTTTTCGTATTGCTCGTACCTTCCTAGCAAAAAACAGAGTAGGCCAGGACGATCGATTCAGACTGTGAACCATTTGACGAACTTTTTTTTTAATTCTAAGGAAAATTTTCATCAGGTTGTTTGTAACAATGAGAGTTACAATGTTACAAATCAATGCACGGTGTTACATATAGTCAGAGAACATTGGTCACGCGCCCAGGTCAGATACCTTCGTGTCAATAGAGGGAGCAGCCGCTAGATCACAGAAAACTCTGCTCAAGGGCTGATTTGGATATTCCAGCTCTTACATATCTTGAACCCTGCCCGCAAATAAAAATTAGTTAAATTGGAGGAAAAAATAACTAACGCCGATTAAATATCATATTTTTAAGCCATTTAGCGAAACTACATATCAAAAGGACTGGCATCGCCTATCTTTCCCATACATACAGAGGTTACCGCACCTCTATAGTACGAAGTTAGGAAGTTCACATAAAGTACCGCCTTCACACGAAAAAAAAAATTGTTCGCAAATCGTGAATAAAGCGCCATAAATTCATGAACCATGAACATTATATGAAAAAATTGAAATTTTGCTCCGAGCAACTATCTGGGTTCCATTTGGATCCTAGAATAACTGTGCACATTCTAAGCTCGATCGGTGAAACTATATGTTTTCGCCCAAGGTTTAAAGTTTACATGGGATTTCATATGGGGAAATCGACTTTTGTCGAATAATTCTTCCAGGAGTCACCTAGGGTCTCCTAAAAATAAATCGATGTCTCGAAGACCGCGAAACGCTTTGACGATCGATTGTCGAAATGGTTATTAACCAAAAACCGACTGATTCTTTGAAGATTGATGCAAATTTCAATTTTCAAGGCATCCCTACTCTGCCCATTAAAGCATGCTGGCGGTCGAGTTTTACAGAATTTGTAACTTTGTTTTATTGTGTACCAAAGAAGCCTCAATTTATCCCGCAAAACAGTTCAGATCATTGATTTAGATACAATAATGTCAGTAAATTGATTATGTTGTTTAAATCGGAGCTCCGGTTCCAAAGATATAGGTTATGGAATGTAGCATATAAAAGATTAATATAAACTGATCACGATATCGTGTTCGTGAAATATTTTACAAAATAAGATACCACGAATCAGTTACACTTTTATGATCATGATCATATTGTCACGTTACTCCGAGATTAAAAATTCGATAGTAACAAAAAATAACACATTGCAATAAGGCGAAGAGAAATTACGAATTTCATGATAACACTTCTGATATCAACAAATTTTTCTGATCTTAGTTTATTGCAAAAAAGTAAGTAGTCTTCATTTTATTATATTCCGAATTGCACATATTATGTCGCATGTAATGTTAAATGTTCTTTGATTTGATAGTATTGTAAAGGAACACGTATCCGCCGGTTAATGCCAATCGAGTTGACATTTCCTTGGACTAAACAAACTAATTTCTTTTTTTGTTTAGTGTTTATTTGACCAATTAGGAATGTGCGTGGGTAATACGCATGGTCATGTATGAGGTTTGAGAATTGACTTATTAAATTGGTCATAGGAAAAAGAAAACAAAATATAATTGTCATTCTATTTGCTATATAAATGCCAAATTTTATATACGATAAATAATACTCGAATTACGAAATATTCAATTACAAAGGTATTAGCATATCTATGTCGATAAATGTATCGAGACACTAAAGGTAATCGCCTTTAATTATATTGTACTGTTTTTGGAATGTCTAGTTTCGCCAGAAACAAGGAATAATAAAATCGTTCACGTACCGTTGGATTCAATTAAACATAAGCAGTCCGGAGCTGAAGTTGCTTTTTTATATAAACCGAGCGTTTTCAAATTAATTCAACAAACCATAAATCTATCGTAAATTCTCGGCAGCCGACTGCCCAGAGCAGTAAACAACCGATAACACTTTTGGGTGCGGTTGTACTATGCGTTTCATTTATCAAGGTGAATCCAGATTTGTAGCTTTTTACCTGCGCTTCCACGATGACTGTAAGGACGTGACCGGCGCCTCTATTGGCATTTCAAAGTATAGAACTCTCGAAACGGGCATATTCAGAATGGATAGCTACTCCCAGACCCCATTCGTTGCTTCTCTGTGCAATTTTGCTTGCTCTAGTCAATCACGGAGTGCCAACTATGAATAGAAGTTATAAAAATTGTTTCTACGGTCCTGACGTCATGAACATGAATTACGTACAGGGGCAGCGAAACACTTTATGCCCGAGTGGGTAGAAAGCATAGGGTGAGGGGTCCATTAGTAAGGATTGTTTTCCTTTTCGCAATGCACACGCTTACATCACATTCACATTAAATCACGTTCGTTTATGCAAATGGTACATCGATGTTTTCGAATGTGTGTAGTGCGAGATACATGCCTTGCGCATCTTAATTTTTTGAAATGGGTAAAACAAAATTCGAGTGGGTAATTACCCACTCGGTTATTTTCGAGTGGGTAGTACTACCCACGCTTTCCGCCGGCCCTTATTACGCTACTTTGCCAGAGAACTCCGATGGTAAATTTATGTACTTTTTCGATCTTATAGAATTACACTGGAAGTTGGCCAAACATGAGCAACATTTGAGTCGCTGTATAAACTAGAAGAAGTATATGCTCAAATAAAAGAAGCGGGCTATGCGTTTGGCATGGGCAATCTTAGTTTGCGTTTATTGCTCGACATACAATCTGTAAATTGCGCATATAGCTTTGACTAATCCCTTGAAACAATACAATTACAGAACGAGTGAAAGTGTGTGTTTTAAAGTGAAGCCTAACGAGTTTTCATAGATTTCTTAAGTAGTGCGGTCATTATTGTGCATTATTAACGGTTTAGAACAACCCAGCGAAACGACTATCTGGTAACCAACTCATGACTCGCTGGAAATAGTCATGCGAACTGGTAATGCCTAGTTTACAGCAAACATGGCATTGTCACGTTATGTACAGGTGAAAATTAAATTTCTGTAATCAGCAATTATATGAATAACTTGAAATGATGGATTACTTACACAAATTGCATTACAATATATTTTCAAGCTTATGTTTTTGTTTGGCCGCACTGCTGATTCTTTCCTGTGTGCTAAATGCAAAAAAGATTGTTTTGATTGCGGTAGTGTATCTGAAGAAACATGGCGAAAATTTCTGAATCACATCTTATAACATTAGGTCTATCTTAGCGTTAAACGAGTACTTTTATGAGAATTAATAGGTTATGGCTTCTCCAGCTAAAGAAAAGGTAGGACTCAGTGAAATGTTTTATATATTTGTAGCGAAGTAAGGAGATATGAGGCGGTAACTCAGGGCTCATATTTTTGAGTTTGCTAAGCGCCTTTGTGTCCTGTTCTGGTTCACTATGTGAATGTGACGAATTAGCAGCAGGTAATTCAAGAAGATAATTATGTTTTAATTGAAAGTTTGACTTAGACGATAGTTGTGAATAAATATCGGCATAACTGATGAAGAATATAACTTGAACTTTACTAGCCAAATAGGCATCATTTCATATACTTGGTTCTAAACCAAGAGTTGCGAAATAGGGTCATAATAAGCCCTACTGCCATAACAGACACATTATTCTATTGTGTTTTTAATTATTTCAGAACGCTCTTTTCAGTTTTAAGCAAGTTTTCAGCAAAGTTGTAGAGTAAGCTTTTGCCAATAACTTTGCCGAAGACACACAGTCTTTATCTTTTATATCTTCGACATTATTGCTGCTTGTTTAGGGATGATCCCTTTAAAGTCAATAGGGATCTTTAGGAGTGTGCGGGTTAAGGCATATTCTGATGCAGATTAGTACCGTGAGTTAATATCTCAGTCTTTTTTCAATTTTTTGGCCCGAAACTATTGGAAAAAACATTTTTTAGTTTGTTTCCTTTTAGGACAATAACACATCCAAACCCATGCGACTTGCACGACTCTATAGGTTGCCTTATCAGATCTACCATAGTTTGCAGATGAAACTTGGGATAGCAGGCTGCTAGCGGATTGAAAAAGTACCAGATCATGCTGTGTGGGGTGCTGTCCCGGTTAACAATGAGGCGAACGAGATATTTGCAGATGTCATTTAGTAGGACAACTGTCAGTTTGCTGGTTGAATTTAATTTGGTTTTTTTAAATTTAAAAATCATAAAAGAATAATTAAGGTTTAAGAATGATATGAGTGTACACATACGCCCACAAGTGGTTCCAAACATTTTTTATAATAAATTCCGAGAAGTCGACTGTTCTAAGATGTTTTATACTGACGGATCAAACCTCGAAGGATCCACTGGCTTCGGTATTTTCAATCAAAAGTTCACCGCCTCCTACAAACTCAGTGACCCTGCTTCAGTTTACGCCGCAGAACTAGCTGCCATTCAGTATACCCTTGGAGTCATTGAAACATTACCCGCAGGCCATTACTTCATCGTTTCGGATAGCCTCAGTTCCATTGACGCTATTCGCTCGATGAAACATGGAAAGCACTCCTCGTATTTTTTGGGGAAAATACGGGAGCTACTGAGTGCTTTATCTGACAACTCTTTCCAGATTACCTTGGTATGGGTCCCTTCTCATTGCTCCATTCCGGGCAATGAGAAGGCAGACTCCTTAGCTAAGGTGGGTGCCTTAGAAGGAGACGTTTACGAAAGACCAATTTGCTTCAGCGAATTTTTCAGTATTACTCATCAGAGAACCCTCGAAAGTTGGCAAACTTCGTGGAGCAGCGGAGAGCTGGGAAGGTGGCTACATTCGATAATCCCTAAGGTATCGACGAAACCTTGGTTCAAGGGGATGGATGTGGGTCGTGACTTCATTCGTGTGATGTCCCGACTCATGGCAAACCATTACACGCTGGATGCACATCTCCGGCGTATTGGGCTCGTGGATAGTGGTATCTGCGCTTGTGGCGACGGCTATCACGACATCGAGCACATTGTCTGGGCGTGCACCGAGTACAGTTCCGCTAGGTCTCGGCTAATGGATACCCTGCGGGCCCGAGGAAGACCAACCAACGTCCCGGTTCGAGATGTGCTGGCAAGCCGCGATGTTCTCTATATGTCCCTTATATACACCTTTGTGAAAACCATCAATATACAAGTCTAACTGCCCCTTGTAATTTTCCTTATCATTCTCAGAACGCTCTTCCACCTGTATCAAAGCATCTGTATCGAATGAGCCAACAAACACGGGACCTACGGCACGAACATAACACGCTTAACTCGAAATGTAGCCGATCCACATCTGAGCCGTACTACGAAATCGTCTGGAAAAACCCCTGCCATCTTGAGGAGGACCACCCGGCGTCCCAGTACATGATTCCCCTGATTAAGGCCACCCGAGTTTGTAATCCATCCGTTGATCTCACGATGCCTGAAACTGAAATAATTTTCTCTCCCTGCCATCTTTGTCTACCCTCCCTCCCCTGACTCTTATACCCAGAAGTAACAACCCTACCCCCCAATATCATCACGAAGCATTTAGCTCTTCTTGTCTCTTCTAGTTTTAACTATTATATTATATAATCTCGTTGAAATTGCCCAACTCTACTACCCACAAAAATAACTATAATTACGAATCTTTACAAAATTCAATCATGCCCTCTAGTTATTCCTAGTTTTAAGTTAGTCGTAAAAAATTGTCCCCCTTAATTAAACATTATTTGCTCCAATAATCTCACTGATAAAAATGTCAAACCATATTGCCACAAAAACTAAATGACCCCCCTAATCTTACGAAAATAATATTATCCCCTTGTGTAGATATATAAGATAGCTATAAAATCGCATTAGTATCATTTTAAAAAAATCAATATGTAATCCCCTAGTTTTAAGCAATTTAAAATGTAAAACAAAACAAAATTGGCACCTTTAAGCTAACGCAACGTGCCTTATCAAATAAACGATTTGAATAAAAAAAAAAATGATATGAGTGTACTCGTAAGGACACCCGCTATCAATACATATGAAAAACTGGCACAATTTTTCAAAATTAAAGATCCCTATTCAATAATATAACTTTTGAAATATCACTCTGACAACCCTAGTAACGATTAAGGTTTTATGGTACTGTTGAAGCCTCCCTTAAAACTTAGATTGCACTTGTAGTGTGCTATAAAACTAGAAATGCTACTTGGGAAGTTCGAGATGTTCAGTAAAAAGCTTTGAATTATCAAAATGAAAACTTTCTATATTACAACAATGGCTTATCTCGTGTATTTTTAAAGTAATTTGGTATTTTTTTTGAAAATAAGGTGTTACAAATAGTGATTGATTGTTAACGGGGAAATGGCTGAGTTTACGTTAGTAGTTTTTTCGGACTACCTATCAAAACTAGCAAGGTTTATCATTTACTGCTATGAATTTTGTGATTAATCCTCCTATAAGTGAGATTTTTCAACTATTTTTTTTTGGTAAAAGAAATGATCTAATGTCTTTGAGAAAGTTATGTATATTGCTTTTACGAATACCTTCGTTGAATACAAGAAGTCTCTTCTTTAAATACTTAAGAAGTTATAGCTCATTACATTTGGATGACACCCAAAAATATTTTTTTAATATCTTGTCTATTATCATTCCTACGGGTTTAATATATTATACGAAGTTATTTAAATCGTAAAAATATACAATTTTTATTTACGCATATGTTTTTTTTGAGTAAGGAGATATGAGGCGGTATCTCATGGCTCATATTTTTGAGTTTGCTAAGCGCCTTTGTGTCCTGTTCTGGTTCACTATGTGAATGTGACGAATTAACAGCAGGTAATTCAAGAAGGTAATTATGCTTTAATTGAAAGTTGGACTTAGACGATAGGCATCATTTCATATACTTGGTTCTAAACCAAGAGTTGCGAAATAGGGTCATAATAAGCCCTACTGCCATAACAGACACATTATTCTATTGTGTTTTTAATTATTATAGAACGCTCTTTTCAGTTTTAAGCAAGTCTTCAGCAAAGTTGTAGAGCAAGTAAGTAATTTGGAATTTTTTTTGAAAATAAGGTGTTACAAATAGTGATTGGTTGTTAACGGGGAAATGGCTGAGTTTACGTTAATAGTTTTTTCGGACTACCCTACAACACTACAAAACTAGCAAGGTTTATCATTTACTGCTATGATTTTTGTGATTAATCCTCCTATAAGTGAGATTTTTCAACTATTTTTTTTTTTTTGGTAAAAGAAATGATCTAACGTCTTTGAAAAAGTTATGTATATTGCTTTTACGAATACCTTCGTTGAATACAAGAAGTCTCTTCTTTAAATGCTTAAGAAGTTATAGCTCATTACATTTGGATGACACCCAAAAATATTTTTTTAATATCTTGTCTATTATCATTCCTACGGGTTTAATATATTATACGAAGTTATTTAATTCGCAAAAATATACAATTTTTATTTACGCATATGTTTTCCTATCTCGAGTATTTTCGAAGATATTCGAAATTTTTTTAAGAACAATAGTTTTATCAAATCCTCTATAACTCTACTGGAGACAACGATAGACAAGTGAACTCTATTCAATTCTATAATGCTGATGTAGCATTTCTAATTGCAATTGTATCTGGTTGCCCGTTTTTGCTTTTTCAAAAGTTATTGCTTTTGAAACTTTTTTTTTTCCAAAAATTTGCCAATAACTTCTAAGTTGCAAGAGATTGACCGATGATCTCTTCTGGAAAGACTAATCACTATAACTATATCATAAAAAAATACAGGTCTTGTTTCATCATGAAACATCCCAGAAGACATGATTGCTTTACTCTTTACTTTACTCTTTAAGCTGGATGAAATTAGTTAAACAAATTGCATATCCGACAAGGAATCTACAATAAAATTTACCCTACAAACAACCATAAAATTACAAATATTTTGGTTATTCGAGTTTCTACATTGTTTCTGTACCAATGAAATCTGGTATTCCTGTAGACTTATTTCCGAAAAGAAAATGTAAAAAAAAGCTTTTTTCTCTGTAATAAGATACGTAAACAATCCTTTTATTTACTATCAAAACTGATTTTACATTGAATTCTCTCCAGGAACGTCAAAATTTGTTCCATAACATAAAACTTTACCGCAAAACCCAGTTACCAGTTTTTGATTTTTTATTGAAACGGAAATGGTCATTATTTCAAGGCATGCTATGTTATCTAGTCATGAAACGAAGAAAGAGACTTTCATGCAATTTGTATTTGCAAACAAGCGTTACCATTGTACACTACGCATTGTGGTGTTTATTATGATTACTGTAACTACTAACTACTATATTTTTTCTACAGTACCGTTTCATTCGGGCCATCTGACCAGGTATGTGTACATTTTGATAATGGTATGTCCTCTCCTCATGTGAAGTCGCAGCAGTGCCCCGACTGTGTGAATATCGGAGGAGGATAGGTGGAAATAAAATACCGAGAATCAGCAATCTGAACATTCGCGTGTTGACATAAATTGTTCCCCCTTCTTTCGCCTTGTTCTTCATCCGCAGAAAAGTAACCACCAGATAGGTTTGGCGTGTTTGGTGGGTTAACGTTGGCCTGGCGATCGAAATTTGGTATATTTTTACACCATGCTCATTCTAACTTGTTCGCATTGAAACAGGTAGCCGACCGTGGGTAAGGGGAGGAGATCGATGGTGCAAGGGATTCTTCTCGCGGTATGTGAACAGTTTTGTGTTGGTTTGGTGTGTCCACAAGGCGCTAATTTTTGAATTCTGTGAGTGCGTTATAAAAAAAATATCTCGCCTAGTTGGCCATTGGGAAAAGACGAAGGAGACTCATTTGTTACAATAATGATGCCATGTGAGATTCGGTTTGCATTAAAATTCGCATTTGCCATTTTCTAATTTTAACATCGGCCAACAATTTCTTAATTTCTTTAAAAAAAAAATCATATTAATCTTTCATTATTGTGTCAGAGGATTTATCCCTTTCGGCATAACAGTCCCTTTATCATTTTGATCAAGAATGATTTATACGGCTCATTATATTGTAAATCCGGTTACCTGCTCTATTCTGAAAATATTAAAGAAAATACCAAAGACTGTTCCATACAACATTGTTTAATGAACAAGTCAATGCCGAAAAGAATTGTTTCCAAATTTGCAACTTTTCATTATGAGAAGGTTGTGCCTTTTCCAGGAAATATCGGTATAAAATGTTCATACGTTACATTCCATAACCCATATCTCTGGAACCAGAATTTCGATCTTAACATCAATGGTAAACTCAAATCAACTCAACGTGCTTCAAAACAAAATTTTGGAACCTACAGACGATTTGAAACATTCGAAACCAATTTAATTTATCAATATGAATCAAGTTTGAAAAATTGCGCGTCAACCTAGTCGTACCATAAAACATTGCTTTCAGCGTGGCGTGCCCCAATCAACAGCACGTGGTGCTCTCATCGACTCATGAAAACTGGTTACGACTGCACGCATCTCGCCAGAGAATAAAAACTGGTTTGACGAACGATTAGGCTACCGTAGCTTAGTAACTTATCGTGATCGTCGTGTTTGCATCGCGGAGTTTTAGGAAATACACCCCATAATAATCAACATGTTGGAACTTGACACACAACGGGGCGGCTCGTCCAAATCTATCGATCGTTGCAGAATGAACTGGTGTGTTGAAATGACATAGTTACGTGATCTCGTCTAGTGCAGGCCGGCACTAGGAATGATCGATCGATGTGACGTTTCCTTTTGGATACCGTTGGCGGAAGTGGACGTATCGTGTAAATCGTTTCCAATACGAATGAGCGGCAAAGCTGTGAGTGACAGATGGCGCAATACAAGTGGAATTTTTTGGCTCAGTGTGCACAGGTGTTTCGGTTCGTACATTATCACCCAGAATCCACCGGTAATATAACATGGATGCGAGAAACTGCCCAGGGTCGACGAACCGTGAGTTTATGCTAATCGCCTAACGGAATGAAGACCGTTACTGGATACAAATTTCTAGGACCGAAAACCGTCAGCCACGGAGAGCAAATTGTTATCAAAATATGCGGTCAACCGGAAACCGTGTAGGCGCCAACATTGTTTAGATCATGTTCCTCGTTTCCAACCCCACCCCGAACTTACGTTGCGGTGCAGGTGAATAGCGAAACCGACTGGATCCTTTTCCGCATCATTAGCTATCGGGCTTTGTTCAGATTGTAAAAGGCATCAAGTGCAGGGTAGTTGATCCTTTATTTATCTAATTAGTGAGGGTGTCACATAATTGCGCTGAATCAGCATTAACAACAAAAAGTTGTGTTTGAGAGAAGTGAAACATCGGCTCGAACGTCCCTTATTTCATCCTAACATTTTAACCAACGCTGTTCCATCTAATAGTTTTATATATGTATAGGTATCATGACTGGGACTGTGATGAATTGGGGAGCGTCTACTCTATATGTGAATGCTTTTCAATGAAGCGTTTTATGGGAACAATTTGGCAGTAGACCGAGTTCTGATGTATGCCCTAGAAAACATATGCCAAAAGCAGGCGTAAACAATGTTGCCACTGCACAGTGTGCCATAATGCAAAAGCAGAAATTTTAACTATTTCACTAAAGCCTTTGTTTTTTATGTTTAAAAAAATCGCGCCTTCAACGAAGTTGTTTGGAGACGTTTTCTCAACAACTTTACTGAAGACATCAAATCCCTCACAAACTTAGTTTGAAGATGTAATTTTCCATTACTACTACTAGGAGACCCAACAACCAAAATTAAATACTTGAATACTTAGAGTTTTCATGCCTTCAACAAAATTGTTGTTTGATGTACAGTGCTTAAAAACTTTGCTGTAGATCGTTAGTCTAACAAAAATTCTTTTGGAGAGTTTATTCTATGTAATTATTTCTAGGAGGTCTAATCACAAGAATTACATACTTGAATACTTACAACTTTCATGTCTTCAGCCAAGTTGTTTGAAGTAACATTCTCAACAATATTACTGAAGGCTCCAGACCTATCCAAATTTGTTCGGAGAGTTAATTTTTTATGATTACTTCCAGGAGGTTTAATTGATGAAATAATATCAGAAGGTGCGCTGTTTTATACTGTTAATATTTTTCAAAAATACTAATTCGTCTAACTTGACCCCCAGTTGGTGCTAGTTAGTAACGAGACGAAGACGGGTGTTACGGCCTTTATGCGCAAATTGGCTTAATTCAGTGTTTCCCTTTTGGGTACAGAGGAACCCGGGGCTATTCGGGCCTACCTAAACAGTTAGCTCTTTTAGGTGGATAGATGTGAATGAATTTATCGGTCAAAGGTCCTAATTGTTAGTTTGAAATCTCAGCTATATTCTGGTGCCACAAAAGTTCATTTGCACCACTACACCACATGACAGCGCTAGGCGACGATTTGCAAAATTCTACGTTATTTTTTTATTTTTCTACAATGAAATTGTGTTGATATATTTTACTTTCCGTTAACCATCCGGAAGTCGTGCGGTGAACTACGTGCACTTAGTAATAAAATTTAGACAAAATCGTTTTAGAGCTTCTGGCGATCGTCAAAATATTGAGAACAATTTGCTCATGTTGGTTGAAGTAGATTGATTTTTCTTAGCAGCTCCGGTGCATGGCTTTACGTGATGTGCCATCTGGTTACAGAACTGACGCGCTGAAATCCGACCAGGGTAGGTGCACAGCGTTATTTACTTATAGTTAATGTCTTTCCCTTCTTTGGTTTTTAAATTTAGATAGGAAGGGATGCGTTTGGCCAATCGCATTTTCACTTTACGAAACCTGCTAAGAATTCCAATGAAAAAGGTTCTCCAAATATCGTTTGTAGCGGATTTCACTTCTCCGTCTTTCACCATGAATCTTTCAATATGTTATGATGCTAAGTCGTGTAGGCGTACTTCAATTGTATCGTCATCCATATACCCAGTTAGGTTCAACATAGTCACATTCGACACCGTGTTGCGTGTTGTTCTTCGCAATGAAATTTTCTACCCATCCTAAACTTCTAACCGTTATCAATGCACATTTTCTCACATGGTGTAGCTGTATGTAGGTCACTTTCTATAGATTGGGCTCCAGTTTGCTACAAAGTTGGGGCTCAAAAATTTAAAAAAAATCATTGCATATTCTGAAAGTACATACTTTCGAAAATGTATGTGTGGAATTGCATTCAGATCGGGGCACTGAGGTTCTAAATAACAGCCGTTCGCTGCGCGCTGGTTCCATCCATAAGCACACATTGCTTTAAACGCGATTCTTGGAGTGGATTTTCTTGAAAAGTGCCATTGCGGTGAACGTGTTATCTTATTTTTGGCCGATTTCCATTTTTTTTTCAGAATTATACACATATTTGCAATCTTGTGTACTTGAACAGTTCCTTTCATTCAAAGATTTCAATTCTTTACAATGAATTTGGGAAACCAAGTTTTCTGTACATTTTCGTCAAAATTTTTTTGTACTTTTTTGATTTTAGTTGAGCGGTTCACCGTGGAGAGTGTTCATCGCAACCCTCGGCAAAAAAGCGCTTCGGGGGAGGGACAATAACCCCGACAATTATTTTAATATTTTTTTTTAAGCTCAGCTTGTTTTTTTTCATCGAATGTGCTTAATTACTTGTATTACACCCTTAAGAAATTTACGAACTTAGCCCCCTTTTTCCCCTCAACCTTCTATATAGTACTTTTAAGTCATTTGAAAATGTGTTTTCCGTTGCACAGGATTTTTTTTATTTTCTAGGGCTGGTTCATTTTACTGCGCAATCAAAGGCAACGATACTACAATACTGTTTGTGCGCTGGATAAATAACAAAGCGGTAGTTAAAATTCTCTGGTCCAAACGATTTTTAGCTTCTGTTCTCAGAAAGTCAGTGCATATGCGCTATATATCTGGCCTCTGACAACAAATACGTTACAATCATGGGCTCAAGGCGAATATTTTGTCCCATTTTTTGTCGTCTTGCGTATTCTACTTGAAACCCTTATAGTTTCAAAGTAGGACTAGCACATCAGACATGATATATTGTAGTGTTTTCTACAAAAGTCGTGCTACTAATTATTCTCTGAAATAAATCAAATATTTATTTTTGCTTCTTTAAAACAATCGCTATTTCTTCCAGATAAATCAAAGCCACCAAACTATTGTTAACACAAAATCATTGCCAAAGTACACACAACAAACCAAGTCCAAGCTATTTAGTTATAGAAGAAAGTTTAAGCCCGCTAAATTTGTATTCTGAACCACTATGCATTGGCACAAATAACCACCAACTGATACAGACAGCTCGGCAAGCTCGAAGAAGTGTTTGAGCGATTAGAAAAAAAATGAGATGAGGTAGCTAGATTATGGTAATGTTACGGATCTAGAAAAATGAGCATTTTAAACAAGAAAGTTGATTTTTTTTAGCATTTTAAAGTACAAAACATCAACATTTTTTAGATTGTAGAAAGTAGTAAAATGTCAATGAACAGTACAGTGACACAGATTTTAAGGATGAAATCGATTTTTAAAAGTTTTAGTCCCTGTCATATACCAACGGACTATGGACCCATAAACCCATCCCTTCAAACACCTGATAAAATATTCAATCAAATCGTTAGTCGACACTATTCCCTGATAATTATGTCATATTTTCCAACCAGGTTAATTAAGTTGTGTTGCATTTTCCAGCCAGTTTAGCAGAGACATAAACTTCACACCGTTGCAGAGGAAGAGCAAGCGTAAACGACAGGGCTAAGGAAATCCAATTAAAAGTTTTCATTACAACCGGTGACACGCTACGGTTGAGTCGGTTGTTGCACGCTGCTCGCCTGCAAGTAGACAACCATCAAAGCTTGACTTGACGCCCGTGGAAGGAAATCGTGACCGGTATTGGATTTAAAAGATACGGATACCATCAAAGAAATTTTATGGTGTCGAACGGTGGGCCAGAGCTGAGGAAAACTGGCCAAAAATGATTATATCACGAATATTGCTTTACAGCCACGGTTGTGCGTTCGAGAAAGTTTTTAGACAAGAAAAATCTCTGCTCTTGACATTGACATAGCAATGGTTAATTCACTCGGCTGCTTGATCTAAAATTTACTGTCGTCAACAAGTTCCTATTTAGCATCAGTGTCTTCAACAAAGTTATGAAACCAATGAACTTTGCTGAAGACTCTAGGTGTTTTTCTTCTTATTGAAATGTAAAATATTTTTGTAGGGAAATGTTGCAAAACCCTTTTCACTGCTTTATTATTTTTCAACTTCTACTGGTTTGAAAATATATTCAAAATTTAAAACATTACGGCCTAGCCATTTTTTGAATATTATAGAGCATTAGAATTGGGAAATAGCTCGATCATTATAAAATGTGCGTAATTTCGCACGAATAACGCCAAAACGAAGAGAACATAAAGAACGCAATTGCATCTGTTCAAGATTGCGTCAGTATTCGATCAGCCTCTGAACAAGTCAAGGTTCCGTTCGAAACATTACGTGCTCGTGTGAATGGAAAGTGCTCGTCATGAATGAAAGCACGTCATATATTAAACATGAGTTAACAATATAATAATTTGAGGTGTTGTTGAAGTAGATGATCGAAAAAGAGAAGGTACTCAAAAAAATGCTCCGAAGCGCAAACGTGATCGTCGGTCGTACAGCTAAGCAACCACGTGAGCCGAAATGCAGAACTTCAATTCCACACTCTGGTGACGACGAGGACACCGAAAAAGTTATTCGCAACTACAAAGTCAGACGCAGCTGTTGAAAAAACACATTTTTCAACATTTTCTTCCGATGATTATTCACATCATTTGCCATTTCCTCAGTTTCTTATCTGATTGACGTCAATGGATTGCATTTGTTATTTTTGTTAATAATTTTTAAATAATCTGCAGTATTCATACTCTTCAAATGAAATTCGAACCGCTATTTTTCTAGGAGTGTACATTATTTTATTTAACCTCGAATATAGTGACCTATCTGTCCCCCAGATTTGAAAAAGGTACCTTCGCTTTTTCGATTTAGCTCGACCATTTTTTAACTGTTGCCAAGACATTGCCAGATGTATAAACTTGCCAGCTTGTTTGTCAAAATCTGTGCATCATACTATCGCACAATCTCGCCAAAGAAAACTGACCTACTCGACTCCACTCTACTGTAGTATATAGAGATTTTGGGACATATATAATTCCACCAGAATAATTTATAGATAAACAATGTCTTTACTAAAGTTGTTTAAAATTAGCTGTTCTAAGACTCGAGAATTTTTTTTTGTCAAATTCCGTCTTAAAAAAAAATAGATACTAATCCCAATCCAAATTGATAAAACTTTTCGGAAGACATCTCAGTACAAAAATGTATGCCAAAAGTAAGAAAAGAAGTGTTGACCGGTACTTTTTCAATTTGAGACCGATGTGTGTTGTGGTCAGGGTATGTGCCACAGAAAGTTTGTTTTGATAAACTAGTAAACGCAAACGAGATTTTACCCCTCCATGAAGAGCGATTCAAACTTTTGCTTTAAGTAATATAATTTTTATGATAAACTGAAGCTAAATCTTGTTTGATTGAACAAATACCTAATTCCGTTTTCAGTTCATTCTGGATCGTGCATTGATTTTTCTACCAGAAACTCATATATTTTTGAATTTGACTAGGCAATACTTGCCAGCCATAAAACTTGTCAACGGTTTTCCCATCCGCAAAATAAACGGTGACTTTGAACTCGTAGCGATATCAGCAAAAATGATTACAAGTTTTCCAATCAAACCATTGATGACATGTTCGTCCAAAATAACCGAACTGAACGGGGTATTGCTCACTTTGTTCGCATCTCTTATCGCTTTATTTTTAAACGGTGATTCCCCGAGCAATGCCAAACATCGAAATAACTAGAAAAGTAGAAATCATATTTTAAGCTCAGTTTCAGCTTTTTTTAATATGACAACAAATTTTGATCTCATTTTGCTATGCTTTTGTAATTATAAATAAGTTATGGACTGTTATCAGTTCTATATATATTGTATATCCGATTGTATATGGACCAGTATGTGATGCGGTTACGAACAAACGATTAGAAAGGATTTAGCATTGTTGATTTAGCTCTTCTGTAATCCTTTTTAAAATTAATATTGTTTGCCTTTTTACACCATAGACGGGTCTTTTAGATAATATCTCATGACATTGAAGTAAGTCAAGAACACTAGCGGACCTAAGTGACAACCCTGCGGTAACACTGAAATGACAGGAAGTCTTAAAAATCTCAAAATCTTAATTTTCCTCTATCGTAACAGTTCTAAAAGGTCATAATTTGAACTGTATCGAATCGTCAAATCAACGAAACAGAACTCGTGAAAGGCCTACTTTAAATCCGCGCAAACAGTTGTTTACTCTGCACTTTATAATCCACCAGTGCACAATTTAATTATTCAATTGACTAAAGTTCAGTCTCATCGCTGCGACTGTAAACGGAGTCAAAGTTCTTCTACGTTTAAAAGAAAGGCTTGTTCAAGCGAAAGGAATGCCCTGAAACGCGACCGTGTAAGTAGTCGCACTCGAAAAAAAAAATAATAAACGGAACATCAACAATAAGCCGTAGAAGAAGGTGACAAAAGTCGTACGGAAAAAAATATAAATAAATCTTAATTTACTTTCCACGCGCGGCAACAGACCATTGCTCTCGGTACTCGTTCCACGTGATACATATACAAGCTTATATACTCAGTAGTACGTGCAGTGCAGAGACTGGTCACAGTCACAATCGCAATCATTTTCCGCCACACGGTGCTGTGATTCACTTGCCACTCTGCACGTAAGTAGTTGAAGAGTACATACTTGCCTTGCACTGCTGCGCAATGGAGCAACGTTTTTTTTTAAATATAAACAAGAGGCACTTCGGGTGCCAGGTTTAATCGAACGAATGAATCAAACAAACGAACAAATGAAATGAAATCAGCAGGTCGATCGAAACTTGTTGACCGTGACATCGTAAACTTGTGGCGTGCGTCTGTGTGGATGATGTGATGCACTCCCCAGTTCCCATTTTCGGCGTGCTGCAGCTGTTCGACCGAACGAACGATAAATCAGCTGCTTTTTTGCCGAGACGGTTATTGTGTTCTTAAATTTTTCGAAATTGTTCAAAAATTGATTATCGAGAATGTTGAATATAGAAGTTCTACTCGCCAGCAATGCGCTTCTTTGCCGCAGGGAAATAGAAGGCGGACAGACGGCGGATTGCGCCTATATAATTCATGCGTGGAAGAGCATATGAACAAAAAAAATTTCTGAAAACGCGATCTCGCATGCAAGTTGTTCATAGAAACTTAGTAACCGCTCTGGGAAAACAATATTTTTCTAAAAAAATTCCGGCAGAACGGGAAACACTATTCGCTTATGAAAATAAATAGTACCGAAACGCGTGTGTTGCCTTCATCTTCATATGCAAATGTTCCAACCTATACGTACGTACATTACCAACACGAGCACGATCGGGTTTCTGGATGCTGCCTACGATTAGAACGGGAAGGAACAGGGAAGAAGCAACAGTGATCGCACAGTGGATCCCTGTTGCTGTGATGCTGAAAACCGGATGAAATATGAGTGTGCTTACCTGGAATGAGAAGAAAGAGAAGGAGATTAAATGATTAATTAATTTACGGTGAAACAACAGCGAACAGAATGTGGAAAGATGAGATGATTTGAATAAATATTGTTTCTCTCAAAAAAGCTGGAATTCGGAGGTATTTTATGGTGTTGTTTTAACCTGTTTGCGTCGGATTTTACGCCAAGTGGTGCAGTCATAATTTTGCGTGTTAAAATAAAGTCTGCCAACTCAGTTTCAAGCTCTCATTTTTTCATAGATTCGTTAAGTTTGCTGACGTTTCGACACAACACAGTAGGCGACACTGCCTATTTATTGGATTCAATAGCCAGAAAAAAAACAGTAAAAACATGATTCTTGGGAGCTCAAGTCCCAGATGGAGTTGGCATTGCCTCAAAACTCAAACTGTTGGCATGGGCTTGACCACGTCCAAGCAAGTTGACCGGCCTACATTGATCAAAGGTATCTGCCACGGGTTGGATGGATTTATGGCCAGAGTGGGATGTTTTAGCATGAAACAAAGTCACTTTGTTACGACAAAGTCCACGCGAGGTAAAAAGGTAACAATGTACCGCAGAGCTCAGTGATTTATGAGAAATTTACTAAAATAAAATTCAACAGTGGTGTAGAGCTGAACATAACTGCCGAGCAACCCAACATCAGCAATGTGTGAGTTCAAGGCGAACACTCGCACTCACGAGTTCCATAGCAACAGAAGAGAGTGAGTAACGAAAAAAGTGTGTTTCCGGGAAATGAGCTTGTTGCGACGGGAGGGTACGGACAGTGTTGGAAGAAAATAAGAGTGAAAACATAACAGCAAGCACCAAACTTGACTCGTCATGACCATCGGTTACACAATCGTTTGGTATGTGTACCTACTTGGGTTGCTATTTTAACATTAGATCATTCATTATTTATTGCGGTACAGCTATTATTGTGAACGCTGCTATCGCCTGCTATGGTTTTGTTTCCGTTGGTTTGTGCACGGATAAATTAAAATGGGTCAAAAGTCAGAATTGCGTGAATAATGCGATGGAATTGCGGCGGTTGAAAAGGAATTTTAATTTGAACTCTATATCGTATTGTTGTGACAAAGGTTTAATTGTTACTTGTAAAGGTTGAAATTCGAATCAGATTTGACGGTTCAAATCGAAAATTGAAGAAGATTTCAGAACCTTTCACATGTAAGGTAAGAAAGAAATAAAAAATGCGCATGCAAAAGAATCAATGAATAATGGGTATCCAACTTAATGTTTCTACAGCTCTAGAAACCCAGTGGTTAGGTGAAGCATTTAAGAATCGCGGCTAGTGTCAATTCAGAAATTCCAATCAAATAAAACTTAACTATGGTTTTCACGGGGCCTATATGTGCCATCACAGTCTATAATTCCCGAAATAAAGCCCGTCTTCAAATGGCACTTAAAATCATAGTTCAAATCATATCACAAGCCAACTATTAACAGAACAGCATATGGCGACCGTTACAGAATGCTTGTCAGTTTTGGATCCAAGCGGATGAGTCGTTTTGCAAAGTTTTGTCAAAATGCCTGCTATACGTAGTTCTCTTATTCGTAGAACTATCATATAAATTATTATTACCTAACGTACTAGAATTTCTAATAATATTTAAAGAATAGCAATTGCTTTCAGTTGCTTCTATGATTTATTGGATTTGTTAAAAAATGGCTTTCAATAGTGGACTAGATAATTGAATACTTCCGTCGTGTTTTCGTGTTGTGTTTTTCGATAAATTTCGGTTATTTCTATGCAGGCCCGTAGCGTGCGGTTGGCCCCGGCCAAGGACACCAACCAAAGAAGGCCGCCGAAATCTTCATCTGCTCTATAAAATAAGGGCGGAGAAGTAGTCAAAGATTTCAGGATAGCGTGCCTTTGAATGTTTATACTAAATTATTCACCTTGTTATATTTCTTCCTATGAAGAGGCATCTTTATGAATTAAGAGACGGCTTCGTGAATTGGGGCGCCCTTGCCACACCGGGTCTTACTGCTACAATGTTCCATTTGCTTGCATTAATATATGTAAAGCATGACGCTTGATACAAATAACCAAAGATTTGGACGCACCTTGTCTAAGAAGACTTAATCAGGTAAAGCAGTGCCACCAAAGGTCACCCGATACGAGCCTGCAATTTTGTCCCGTCCAGTGCTATATCACCATTCAAAATCTTCGCTTACTACATAAATGGTTCTTTAAAACAACCAACCTAGAGCTTCAGTAGATCTACCCAAACTCGTATCGGTGACCACACCGTCGATCTCAACTTTGTGAGCAGGTACGGAGGTGTGGTAGTTCTTTATAAAAGATTTGTCGCCAGTAGCGTCATTTGCTTGCTTTAGACAGGATTTCACAATTCACTCGCAGAACTGTTTGGCGTTCCGATGCATTCGGGTGTATATTTTCGAAAAATATTTCGAATTAGGTTCCGAAATTGTAGTAGCATATTCTAGACCGTTTTATCGGTCACAATAAAAACACTGATATCTCTAACCCTAATGCAAAAAGTAAAGATTATTTCTTTATATCTTTTAAAATCTAGTTTGGAGAAGCCTGAAATTCTGTGAATGTTCCATTTGCTTATGAAATGACCGTATTTAATTCAAAGAATTTTCGCTTTTAAATAATAAGTTCTTCAAAGTTCAGGGACTCTTATGCTTTTATATGCAGAAAATTAGTCCTAAATTAAAATTTTGAAAGTTCCCGGAATCAGGCAAGCTTATCTGGATCCATTTAGCAGGGCCCGGAAAAAGGAGTAGCTCATGAATCTGAAACCTTCAATAGTGTAATTATGTTAGAAATTGTGATTGATAAAGCTGGCCAACTGTCGAACAGAAGAAGTCTGTATACATTTAGTTCAAGAGTTGTGCGACTAGAGCTGTAAACGCGAGCAAATACTCATGGGTTCAAACACCACATAGCCCCTTGAAAAGACCTTAAATATGGTCCGTGACAAAATTCACAACCATCAAGATACCATGGTGATGGTATTTTCATGGTTTGAACCCATTTCAAACACCCATGTCAAACCCCATGACCATGGGGGTATTATGGTCTTTTCGTTTGCTCGGGAAGCTGGCTTCTTGGAAAAGCTCCCTGTCAGAATCACTCACTACAATTGCAGACGAAACGGGAAATGTAACCCACTAAAATAAAGTTTGAGGCCAATTACAGTTAGCCCTGATTCTGATTGTGATATTGAGTGTACGGTTTAGATGTGTGGGCCAAGGAATTTTACGATCGCGTGGGAACGAGCGTTGATTTGATCGCGCTTGAGACCGTGTTGGTCAGATTAAAAGTGCTATGGCGTTCACTAACTCGTCGGGGAGTTTTTGTGTTGGCGATATTTTAGGCGTAGTTATGTCTGGATAATCGCGACTGCATGATCGTTTTTGTGTATCATGGTGAAAAGCTCGAGCGTTTGTATGTTAACGTGTTAGATTGGCTGCTCTTTTGTATGTCGCGTGTAACTTTGCGTGTGTAAATGCGATTTTGTGACCGTGAGTCCATTTGCATATTCGCGTGAGTTTTTGAATGGTCGCGCGGGCCGTAAATATGATAGTTGATTTTTGTGTAAAAGTTAGAAATAACTTTTTCTGCTACAATGCCTTTGAAGGCAAGCTTCACACGAATACCATCTTACATGATGCGTTTTAAAATCTACCTGAATAGATCTTCGCCATATTCGAATAATTGTAGGCATTGATTATTATACAAAAAGAAACAAAATACTAGGAAAGAGCAAGAGTGACAGTGTTCTTTACTATGTATCTGGCACGAGTGATACTGAAAGCAACGTGCAATCATCTCATTTATAGATTCGAATAATATTGCTGTGTCATATTAAAATGGGCGATGAAAATCATTGAAATATATTCTTGGTCTTATTGTAGAACTTTCAAAAGGTTTTTAGTAGATAGGTATATGTCATTATCGTTGCTATGTTATTGCAGAGGTCGCTCGTGTTGTGTGAATTAGATATCTGGTAGAGAACAACGTTGACGACTGTCATTTCGACTGTTACCTTGGATCATCTGTATTTGTTACGGCGTCGTTTATGTTATGCCGTACAGTACAGTATATTGAATCAATGTAAAAAATGTGAAGTGAGTTTTTTCTTAAGTATAAGTTGAACACGAGTTTTGTGTTGTTTTTTTTCGATATTTTGGGTTTTGAAAACCATACATACATCAATGTGAAACATATAATCGGGGGCACGATAGGTCATGCGTTTGGGGGCACTAAATGGTACTACTACAATGCAAATTTGAGTTCAAAACGAAGTGAAAATTACATAAAAAACGCAATTGTATCTGTTCAAGATGGCGTCAGTATTCAATCAGCCTCTAAACAATTCAAGGTTCTGTTCGAAACATTATGTGCTCGTGTGGAAGAAGAGTGCCCCACACCAATGAAAACGCGTCAGGTATTAACAATATAATAATTTATGGTGTTGTTGAATTAGATAACCAAGAAAACATGTGCGAAAAAGAGAAGCGCGAAAGTGGTTTGTCCCGCAGCTAAGAAACCACGTGGGCCGGAATGCACAACTTCCATTCTACACCCTGGCGACGACGAGGACACCGAAGAAGTCATTCGCAACTCCAAAACCAAGCGCAGTTGCTAAAAAAACATTTCCGCGGTTTCATTATTTTTCACATCATTTGCCACTTTCTTATTTTCTTATCTGAATGACGATAATGGATTACTTGTCTTATTAATTTTTAAATACAGATAGATAACCTTTTTAATGAGTGTTCGTTTGTCAAAAACAGTGCAAAAACGCCATCGCACGAACTCGCCAAAGAAAACTGACCTACTTGACCCCACACTGCTCTATCATACAAGTAATTTAATCCGACTGAAAATCCATTCAGCTACAAATACTGCCTGCTGCATACTGCATCGTTTTAACTGTCCTCAAATAGCACGTTTGAACAGCAAGATAAGAAGCTATTCCTGACTCCACAATATTTTTATTAGGCGTCTTAGATGCTTCATATTGATGGCTCTGGCCGAGAAAGGTTGACTCATCCATGGAAATTTGCACTGTTTCGTGCGCTTTTTGATTTTGGGAAAGTTATTGTATTGGCAGCGCATTATAAGAAGGAATTTCACTGCTTACATGGGCATGGAAATGCCCAGAAACAGATGAGGTTGGCAAGTGGGATTTTTTTGTAGAAGAAGGATTCCACGAGAAACCGGCCGACCACAAAAAATGACTATCGCCGATTCGAACGAAACATTGCAGTTGCGTTCGGTTTATGAAATTCCATGATTTTCTCTGACAATTGCTATATTTTGATACAAGAACAATTTTTCAAAAGAGCGTAAACATATCTGCGTGCATTATGTTCAACTTTTTTGTTCGATTACTGTGTATTAAACAGAAAAATTATATAAGAACGAGTTACAGGGAATGAACACATATGTACGAAAAAATATGCACTGAAAAAAAATGTTGTGTCATTTTTCATAAAAACCAAAAATATGTTAAAAATTTAAATTACAACAAAGAATCATTTTTTCGAAAATGCTACATGTAAAAACTTTCATGCCCTTTTGAAAAATTTCCCTTGAGTCAAAAAAATCTTATTGACTGTGGAAATTTCATCGGAGGCAAAGATTTTAAAGATTTTTGGACAGATCTTCGTTGAATTCTTCAGAAGTTCAATTTTCAATTTTCTTAGCAAAAAATGTAGTTTTTGTTCTTTCAAAGCCGGTATTTTCGGTAATGGATTTATGAACGGTTTTACTGGATTGTTCCAAATTATTAACCGAATATATATATTGAAAATGGAATAAATTTGAATTGCCAACTTTACCCGTGCTCAAACCTCACTTCTTTTCAATGTCAACGCATTTCGAAACTATTCACCCAAAGAAATATTCATTATTCACCGGACGACAGTGGAATGTGCGACGATAGGTTCAATAAATAAACTCATAAACATTGCCATTACCGAACTAAGCCCGACTAGCGCGGCGCGCACATTAATGTCGAGAGAATATTGTAAGAAGTGGGAAAAGGACGGCCATGCCACTGCTGACAGTTTTGTGTACGACCAAGTGCGTGTTACCCGCATAACGACGAGTGACGGCGACTGATTGTGGGGTATGGCCATTCTGTTCGTTCGGTCTAGTGACCTATTTATAGCCGCCCTCCCCCCGCAAGTACCTCCTCTGCCATCAACTACCTCTTCTATTTAGACCCGATGGTTAGACAGACATATGCACAAGTATGATCCAACCTTCATATTGCTGCTAGTCGGTAGTTGTAGGATTCTAAATTAAGCATGCCAGCTACGGTTTATGGTGTACAGATGCGAAGAAGCAGACTATCATTAGCTCAGGTATAACAATGTCTCTCGTGTTTATAAACAGTAGCCTTTTAGATGCAGTCGTAAATACCATTTTATATTTTAAATCATTTTAATGGCTGAATTAGCTCTTTAGCTAATTGCGAACAGTTAGTGTAAAAAAGTAATGTGAGCTATCAATCTAAGCAATCTTGGCTTGGTCAGTGTTGCCAACTAAATCGTACCCAGCAATTCTATTTTTCCCTACCGATGCTCCTGGCGTTTTCAACTGCACGGAAATGGTAGTCAAAAATTTCGAAACAGTAAAATTAGTATTAAAATAACATTGTTTCGTCGTAAGCTAACTATTCGTGGCATCACTGCTCCAACAGAAACCGATTAGATAATTCTACGAAAATAAGTCAAAGTAAGGGTAAGATTCAGCAAATCTTCCTTTCTTGCAGCACATCACGCTTGATCAGCAGTTTGCTTAGGAACATAAATCGTGTTTCCGCTTTGGAGTTGGTGCTAACACAAATCCACGACTTATTTTAGTTGTAGGTATTGTGCCCTTCATACTATCTCATTAGAATCAGAACTGCTGTACTAACGCGACATCATTCGTTGTGCGATCAAGTCGTCTGTTTCGTACTGATGAGATGAAATCGTTAGTCCTAACTTACTATTACCCTCTCTAGTCGATGTGAGCTAAACTTGCACATCCCAACAGTAATAGTTGCTAATAAACAACACGGGCATGAACGGGTTAACGACGAGAACCAAAGCTAGAATTAATCGTTTCGCTTCTTCCTCTCGGACTAGCAAATACTTAATTACTGTTTCAGCCTAGCATCTTCCCCACGCCCAGGATGTAAACACTCTTTCCGACACACATACAACTATCGGACTTCATTAACACTTGCGGGCCGACATGCATATTCATAGAGCAGAGAAAATTGTCCTCTCAAGGATGCCATCGGTAGTTACCCGACAAAATACATCCGCTCATTTTCCCCTGTCTCTAACCGACCATAAACATAGCGACCATCTGTCACTAATAGTTAACACATTATTGCAACAACGTGACCTGATTTTTGTCAGTTTAAAAAATTGACAGTTGACACTTCATCAGGCTGACTCAAACGCCTCCTTCCCTGTACAGCCGGTCCCGTATACGGTGTCCGAAAAGAAAACACGGAACAAAAACCCTCTTAGACAACCCTTCTTTGTACGGCTTCAAGTTCGTTTCGTATAGCTTGAATAATATTCTTGTTCTAGTTTCTATCACTATGCCCAGGAGAAAAAAAATCAACTAGTCAGCGAAAATTAAACAACACTATATATGTACACGTGTAAACAGCTAGTTAACAGCGGCAGTAGTTGAAGTACCCCGGGTGTACGGCTCGCTCTCAAGGACACTCAGTGAAGCGCCGGTGCACTACCACCGTGAAGGACTTTTCATCCTTCCTTTGCGTGCTTCATGTTGGCACGCAAAGCATACCTCAGCAGACAGCTCCCACTGACTGTGTTTGTGATGCTATTCACAAAAAGTAAGGATTGTAACCAGGGAAGAAAATGGCACGGTGGATTTCGTTCAGTCGAAAGATCGGCTTTGCGCCTTCACGCCCCAAAGCGAGTGGGTGATTAAATGTCACAAAGAAAGTATGTAGTGTCTTTTGGTGATAAGAAACAAGGGCGTTATCGTCATTTCGCTCAGTTCAGTTGAAGAAAAAAGAAATAAAATAGAAAACTTAACGACGATTAAGTTAGGAGGGATCAATTTGAATGCATTTATAAATGTAATCATTTATTTATTTGAGTTATAATGTTTTCCTTTGCATAACTGGAATGTGTTTATATTTTTGGTTTCTTGAAACAAGAGCGCAATGCACAATAATACTTATTTATTCCAATATGGTTATACCGCGAAATATCAAAATTTCTCGAATCTATAAATACGCCTTAACCCACACTGGAAAAAATACCAAAGTGACCAAAATCATGAATTCATATTGAGATTAGAGGTTCTTTTTGTAAAAATTTCTGAGGAACACGATAGAACTTAAATTTTCAAAATTGAAAAATGTACGTATTGCTAGGAAAATAAACCTTAATTTTTTACCTGAAAAAATTGCTTAGTTGGCAGCACTGTTGCTAAAAACTAATAATTTTTCGAGATTCCTTGAACAATATTCTTTAAAAAATAACTTACGGTTTGAAACGGAAAGGAAATAGAACCGAATATATAATCAATAGAAAAACAATGGTTTTACCAATTTGTCAAAACAGAGGGTTGTTCAATTGGCACAAAAATTTGGATTTTGATATATTGGCCCTAGATGAACAATAGAGTGACAGGAAAAAAATGACCCCTATCGGCCCTTGCCTGAGTCGATTCCTATTTCCACCAGGAGTACTTGCTCCAAATTTGAAGCAAATCGGACAAGTCTAGCTACCGGACCAACGTGCCTGAAGTTTGTATGGGATTTTTCGACAATTTACATGGAGAAAACCCACTAACTCGCATTTTCGCCGCTAGGTGGCACTATATGCATCGTATTATCACTGAAAGTGAAAATAAGAAAGATAATTTAATTGCCTACAACTTTGTCAAAGACTGTTAGTCAATCCGGCTTTGGTAAAAGAAGTTATTAAACTTTTAACGAAGTGATGTCTGAGTCAGTTTTGCATGGGGCCTAGCAGCGCATAGTTTAATAACTTCTTTTACCAAAGCCGGATTGACTAGCAGTCTTCAACAAATTTGTAGGCGATTAAATTGTCTTTCTTATTTTCACTTTCAGTGATAATACGATGCATATAGTGCCACCTAGCGGCGAAAATGCGAGTTAGTGGGCTTTCTCCATGTAAATTGTCGAAAAATCCCATACAAACTTCAGGCACGTTGGTCCGGCAGCTAGACTTGTCCGATTTGCTTCAAACTTGGAGCAAGTACTCCTGGTGGGACTAGGAATCAACTCAGGGGTGGGCCGATTGAGTTTTTAAAAATTCGTTATTTTTCTGGGCACTCTAATGAACAATTACTCCAAAATTGGTTTAAATTCGCGAAGGTCGATTATTTAACCCAAGCATCACAACAAACAACTTTCATGAAGAAAGTTTTCTTATAGGACGCTTTAATCATAAGTTAAGCTAACGCATTGAGCTGTGTTAAATAAGCTGAATATAAAAAAAAACTGTGGCTATTGACACATTCGCGTGTGTTCTTAGATTGTCACGCGGACCGTCATTTTGATATTTAGTTTTTGGTGTACGGATCACATTCTGACAGGGAGTGAGTCACCCCATATCGTTAGAGTTCCCGGTCATGTCACCATGGAACGTGTTGTCCAGTGGATATGAGACTTTGTTTTAATTGGTCCAATTGAAGGCAAGGGCCTAGACTGGTGGTACTGAGGATAGAGACTTCCGGAGGTGACCGATTCATGATCGCACAAGTGTGGGAGTTTGTAGGTTCACGCTTAAGACAGCGTTTGAAAATTAAAAGTACTGACACGTTTACCTTATCATCGGGATGATATTATGTTGGCGAGATCGCGGGTGTAGGTAGCGTGGATGATCGCGAAGGGTTCAAGCATTTGTGTGTTAAGGTGTTTGTCGCGTGTATGTGACTTCGCGTGTGTAAATTCGATGTTATATCCATTCACATATTCGCGTGTGTTTTTAGAGGATAGCGCGCGGACCGAGAATTTTATACTTAATTTTCAGTGTACGGTTCAGATGCTAGAAGAGACTGAGTTTTCCCATTCCACTGGAGTTTCCGGTCATGTCGCCGCGGAACGTGTTGTCTAGTGTATATGAGCATCATTTTTATTGGTCCAACTGAAGGCATGAGGCTAGGCTGCTAGGATCGAGGATAGAAGCTTCCGGACGGGACTGATTCATGATCGCGCGAGCGGTGGATTGATGCGTGAGACCGCGTTTGTAATTTATAAATGCTAAAACATTCACTGAATTACCGGGTTGTTTTAATTTTGGCAAGATCGCGAGTGTAACTATGTGTGGATGATTGCAATTGCATGTTCGTATTTGTGACCAGGCTTGTGTTATCGCGAAGGCCACGACCGTTTGTAAACGTAGATGGGGGAGATTGCGAGATTGTACGTTTAGAATGGGAGAGAATATGCAATTTATTGTGTTAGTGAGAGTTAGTGTGAATCTGATTTAAGATATAGTAAAAAAGAAACAATAAGTCAAACAAAGATAGATGGAGTTTGAACACAAATATAGATTATTTTTAGCATGTATAGATAATGTTAATGTTGATCTATAAAACAGGAAATATAGAGATCTTCTATACTATTGAGTAAATAAAAATATATCAGCAACAGAGAAATAGATATTACATGCAACTAAACTATTTATAGGTGTTTGATGATGTGGTTCGCGTAGATTGGATTTCTTAAAAAACTACGTGTTTCAGTTTATTATATTGGGCTAGTTGAGCATTAACTAGTGACTGAACAGTGTGTTTAAGAAAGAGGTTTCATTCATAAGAGATTGTCGTCCCTGTCTCTGAAAACAGCGAATCCGATTCGTCATAGACTCGCTATCTTCACGAGCCAGAGCGACAGTTCGAGCAAGTTACGAGATAAAAACACCCACCTTGAGTCTGATCATCTCTTATGACAGTCCATTGATCCGAATCGAATGAATCGATCACTATGTCCAATATCAAATGAGTCTTCTACCAACTGAACTAATATGTCCCTCCATTCAAAAGTAGAAACTTCAATATCAGCTGTTCGCGCCAAAACACTCGATCTAATGATTGTTAGTCATGAGATTCAAAGATCAAAGAACCAGCACTCGCTCCCACTCTTATCCACCACCCAACAGTACGCGCCCTTAGGCTCATCATCGGAGCCCAGGGTGATACCTTCGGTTATAACTCTTGCATAAAAAAAACGCAAGGACACAAGAACGAATGGATCAAAGAGTGTGATCAATAGAGCAGTTGGAACTGAAACCAAGATTTAAAAGAATCATAACTCTTCAATAAACGCAGTAATCACAGTTTTGTAAAAATCAAAATGAACAACTCATGTTTTAAAGAAGGAAAACACATAATTTGATTTAACGTAAGAGGCTTTACGTTAGTTCAAATTGAAGACAAAATACTGCTTTTGCCCTCGAAGTCAAACTAGCCGAAGATGTTGTAAATCTCATGACACTCGGCCTAATGACCCATTTGGACTAACACCTATCCCGACCAATGACCCTGTTAGAGAACTTTTAAAATTTCGATCAAATTTAGTATGTTAATTTTCAATTCCCAATTAAACCCTTCGCTTTGAACAACTTCTCACGAAAAAAGAAAGCTGATATTTGACCAAAACACATAAACACAAACAAACGCGTAATGTTCAGCGAAATCAGTAAAAAAATATGACTTCAATTAGGGGTCGGACAAAATGTGCAATGTTTAAAAAATTTTACGCGTAACAAACATAAGAGGGAGAGGCCCTTAGCAGTTTCAAAAATCGTATTCATATTTTTAAGGCCAAATATCTTCGATCGAAAAAAATTAAACCTTTATGAGACTTTTCGGGGCGAGTTGGATAATTTGAACAGGCTGGTTTTAATTTTATTCGACGCCAAATGTCTTAGAAATGCATAAAACATCGAGAAAATCTCGGTTTAAAAATGTCCCATAGAGGTAACTCTTAGGCATCAAAAATACGAATACGACTTTTAAATTTCAGAGTCCTCCCTTTAGTGTTTTTTCACAGGTGAAAATTTTTGAGTTTTGCGTGTTCGGTTTGAAAATTTAGGATGACTCTTGGACTGACTCGATGTTATATGAAAAAAATTAAATTGCTTCTAATTAGCGAGCACAGTTCTTTTTTGTAGTCCCAAATGACCGCAAAAATTATGGCAACGATTGCGGTTAAAGTTTACATGGAAATTAGTATCTAAATATGTACTTTTTTGTATCTCCGCTCATATTGATCGCTATTTAACCCAAATACAAAAACCAATGCAATAAAAGAGTGGTTAACAACGTAGTCGAAAAGAATAACTTGCTAGGATTTTGAAAATAATATTACGATTTAAGAGTTAAAGTAATCGCAGAAATTTATTAATTCTGTCAACACTGTAAAAGTACCACCAACACCTACGTTGCAATCTAAAATATCTCAGAACCCGTTCATCGCAGCGACTTGCAATCTTCGAAAGAATTTTTCAGAATAGTTTACTGGATCACATAAACGTTGTTTGGAAGATAAAAAAAACGATTTTATTCAACTAACAGTATGATCGAAATATACTGATACTATTCATCACATGTACTATTTGGATTTGATCATTCAATTTCTAAGGTCTTGTGATACTACTAGAACGAATCATCGGGAGCATAAATGCATCTGTTTTTTTTCCGATCTCTAAATGTTAGCGAAAAGCTTCCAAATGATTCGTTAGTGTTCAAACTTATATCATTTGAAACCGCAAAAGGAAGTCAAAAAATGCTGTGCTGGGAAATAGTATAATTGTAGTCTCAATCAAAAAATTGATCAATCCCCAATCTATTAAAACAAAATTTATTCGAAGTCCCCTACAATCGCCTCAAACCATGAAAATCCAGCGGATCACTCCAAAAATCGAACGAAAACCGAGACGCTGCAGAAACATAATCAAATTGAACGCTTCAGCAGTGCACATGTGCGAAATCCCAGGCAACCCAGCCAGCAAAAGTTTTCCGCACAAAAGATGTCACTGAAAATGGTACCCCCCCGCCAGTACCGACGACGACGGTTTCTGCTGGATGTTTTGAAGCGAAATGAAAACCGGCCTTCCCATACATCTGTCCTTCTCTTCTAAAGCTGTTCTCTGCCGTCGCAGTACGCCTAGATTTATGCAATGTAGTTTGGAACGGT